>NW_027318738.1:0-5294 GCF_032062135.1 Pyxicephalus adspersus
CCTTGTCAGTACAAGGGTAATTAAACAAATCTCCTAAAGCCTGAGCAGAGTATTGCTCTAATTACTATTCTGACATTACATATTTATCATTGTCATTTCACTTATCTTTCATTATATATATATATATATATATATATATATATATAGGCAAACTTATTAAATTGTAGTAATCAACAGATTTAATTGCAATAGATATATAGGTACGTTTAGGATTAGCTATTCTAAGCCATAGGAATACACTGCCAAAAATGATTACTTGATTAGTTGTTTAAGTAGCTTGAGCTGACTTCCAGTTTCACTATATATTATGCAAATAGGAATTCGGAAGAAGACTTAGAATCGTTTTGCTCAAATTTGCTTTCATTCAGGTTGAGGTCCATCGGTGTCTGCAGATGCTGTGATACCGCAATTCAAAATATGTTGATCTAATGCTGAAAAATATAACATTTTAACAGATATTTTAAGATTGTGACGTTTTTACCAATACACTTCGATGGCCTGGGAAATGTCTAGTATAAATAGCAGCGTGTAAGCAAATTATCTGCAGGAATGCTATTCAAAAATGTATGTATTTTTAATGACTATAGCATGATACAGAACAATTTGTATCAATTATACAATAATATATATAACACTGGTCAACAAACATTTTCTTGCCAAACAGTTTAAAGTCATATTAGGTTACGTTTGATCCACAGATTCCAAATATTGGTTTTGCTAGATTGGCTATAGTTTTTGAAATAATGACCTTATTAATAACCTCATAGAAAACCAATGAAAATTAAGCAAAATTAAACTAGATATGCCTACGTATTCAAAATTACATTTTTGAAATAACGTCAATATATTCTATATTCAGTATATTTACAGAACTAATTACAAAGAAGTCATTGAAAAACTCCATTTGTATGATTTCCTTTTATGCTGCTGATCAGGACAATCACGTTGAAGGCTCCAGCAGTTGTCTGCCATCATGTGTCTATCCCATCTGCCCTGATACCTTTCTTCCATCACCTTTAAATCTTGATGGAACCTCTCCCCTTGTTCCCCACTGAAATCGCCAAGGTTTTCTGGAAATTTTTGCAAATTGCTTGGAGATAGTATACCTTTATGTACCTTTAGTAGCACCCAAATTTTGAAAAATTTAAGAGCAAGTTTTGTACCAATTCTTCATATATTTGCGCATTATGGTTACCCAAGAAGTTCTTGACAACATGGCATAGCTGTGCCAGGCAGAAGCTTCAGTATCAGTCATGTAACTTGTGAAATTTGAATCATTTATCAGTGTCTGAATCTGGGGTCCATCAAAGATTCCTGGGAAGAATCTACAAATGTATTTGAAGCAATCACCGTCCTTTGTTTAGAGCTCTAACAAATTGCTTTATTATTCCCAACTTTATGTGTAGTGAAGGTGAGGGAGAATGATTTTTCATTTTTTTTCTTTCTTAACCATTGTCTGTCCATCGGGGGCCGTGGTCGGGTGGGAAACTTAAAAGCAGATTACCTAGTAATCTGCTTTTAAACTCCGCCCGGGTCCTGGCCATGCCGCTGCTCACAACCGCAGTTAGATACGATACACTATGCAGGATTTCTGCATGGTGCATCACATCTAACTGCTGATTCAAGCAGCAATAGTAAATTCCGGACAGCAATTTCCCACTGGCATCACCCCCGGAATTTACAATAGCTGCTCCCATCACCTGGAGGATGTGATGCTCGCATCCTCCAGGTGATTCAAGCAGCATCGTTGGTTGATTCAGGAGCGTAAGCAGGGTGGGGACATCGCATCACCTGACAAGATGTGACATGTTGCGGGTGATGCGGTGGAGTGATGGATTGTGGGGGCATGAAATTTAAAAGCAGATTAGCAGATTCCCACTTTCTGCTTCTTAAACCTGTGACCAAGGGTGACATTTGGCTGTTTTTGGGCTTGGTGATTCTGCAGGGAGTTGTGGGCAAACCCTTGCAGAAGTGGTACTGGTCCAAGAATAAAATGATTGCCACTCCATTCTTTGGCACAGTCATACCAGAATATCGCTTTTCCCTCATAATGAAGTACTTGCACTTCGCAAACAATGATGAATTTGATGAGACTACCCATCCTGCACCAAAACTCAAGAAAATTTGAGAAGTGTCTCAGATGAATCTACAAAATTTCCAGCAAACCTATGTGCCAGAATGAAATGTCAGCATGTCAGCATGGACGAAAGTCAATTGGCTTACAACGGAAGGCTCAGCTGGGTGCAATACATTGCGTCAAAGAGGGCACGATTTGGCGTGAAAACGTATATGCTGTGCGAATCCTCATCTGGCTACATTTGGAATACAATACTTTAAACTGGAAAGGGGACACAGTTCAACCCCAGATACAGCATTATGGATTGGCAACATCTTCAGTGCTATCCCTCATTGAGCCATTGCTAGGTCAGGGCTATTGTGTCACAACTGACAATTTCTACACCTCTCCTGAGCTTTATGAGTTCCTTCTGCAACACAGAACAGATGCGTATGGAACCGTTAGGGCTAACCGGCGCAACCGGCCATCACTGTTTGCAAAAGGGAAGCTGAAGACAGGAGAAATTGTTGCCTGGCAGAAAGGAAAGATGATGGCCCTAAGATGGCGTGACAAGAAAGATGTGTGCCTGATGAGTACTGTCCATGATGCCTCCACCGTTCTGGTACACACAAAACGTGGGAAAGAAGTGATGAAGCCACAGGTGGTGATTGACTACAACAACACCATGGGAGGTGTCGACAGAGCTGACCAAGCCATGACATTCTACCCAGCGATGAGGAAACATCAAAGGAAGTACTACAAAAAAATTTTCAGGCATCTAGTTGAGCAGTGCCTATGGAATGTGTACATTCTGTACAGAAAAAATTGTCAGATGCCTGTGAATCATACTTCAGACTTCATTTTGCAAGTTTCCAAATCCATAGTCAAGAACCACCAAACACCATCAGTGGCTGTGAATAGACCTAGACGTCGTGCTTCCACCGTTGTCAACCCATAACGCCTGACCGGTCGTCACTTCACTGAATTTATCTCACCAACCCAGAAAAAGGCAGCACTTACAAGGATTTGCGCGGTTTGCTGCTCAAAGACCGATGACAGAGGAAGAAGGAAACACAAAGAAACCAGGTTCTACTGTCCTGACTGTGATGTTGGACTTTGTGCAGCACCCTGCTTCAAAATCTACCACACCCGGGATGTCTACTAAAAATGTAAACATTTTTTTTTCTAAAATCTGCATTTAATTTATATTCTTATTTATCAATAATATTGCACCCTTGTTTGGACAAATTTCAGTGAAAATTTTTTGATAATTTTTTTTAATAAATTACATTGTTGTGGTCTATTATTTCATTTTTTTTATAATTATGATTTATGATTATTTATTATATTATAATTTATGATTATAATATGATAAATAATTATATATTATAAATTATTATACCCGGGAGTTAATTACTCCTAAGAATTACAGGCCCACAATATAAACAAAAAGTTTTATGCAAAAAAAAAGGATCACTTTTTGCATAAAAAAACTGACAGAAATAGAACGCTAGGAGGGTTACTATATGGGATGCAAAACATTCTTGTAAATAAAGATTGATAATGGTATGCTGTGTTAACATTTGTTGTTGGTAAAATTGTCTTAAAACTAGAGTAGAACTGTTTATGAAAAGCCGCCAATCTTCTGCTCGGTATTCTGGTACTCCCATATAAGCTAGTAGTCCAGGGATGTTACAACAGTACACAAAGTCTCCATCTTTACTAAAATATGGTAGGAGTGTCACCTCTTTTGTCCTATAAACCATTATTTTAACTTCCGGTCTCTAGACAGTTCTTTTTTTTTTTGCTCAGATGCTTTTGTGACAGACTTAGGTCACATAATAAATCATTGAGCTCTTCTTGGGGGAACTGCTGGTTTGATTACACACTTCCTTCATATTCACTTCCACTGCTAACTCCTGATTACACTCCAAACCCTGTATATCCTCCATGTCAAATACAGGAATATCAGGGAGTGTACTGAACACTGGTATGGGAACATCAGCACCATGTGGCACAAGTCGTCTTGCTAATTCCAAATCAGGGTACTCCCACTTGTTTTTCTTGTAATGATTGAAACCCTTTACATTCACAGCACAAAAATAACAATTATTATGATAATTTTTGGGCTCTCACCATACCATAGGTACACCAAATTTCCAACTTTTCAGTTTTCCATTTTCCACTGACGTAGACATGGTACACAAGTTTTGCATACCATATGGGGAGCCTAATGCTTATCTTGTTCCCCCAGTTTAATACCAAAATATGCAAGATATGCTAGTTTCACAAACAAAAATGTAGCAAATTTCACTGCACATGTAGCAAAATACATTAGGGTCATTTAAACAACTTCTTGAAAAACTCATATTTCTGTAAAAAAAGAAAATTTATGAATACAAAGAAGGCAAATGAATGTTTCATGAAAATAATGCCACATTCAATATATAAAATGCAAAACATTGGTGTAAATAAAGATTGATAATAATATGATGTGTTAACATTTGTTGTTGGTAAAATAGTCTATTCCAATTTCTGTATCACAAGAATAATATTATTTTATTGTGAGGGGAAGAATGACAGTGAGGAAACTCCATGCAGCATGTTTAGAAACAGAAAAGCAATATTCCCTCGCATGGGTTGGTTTAAACAGGAAAAAGTTCTCTAAACAAAATGTTCAGCCTCCTGGCTTAAAAAAAAAAAAAAAAAAAATATTTACAGCAAATAGACTGACCCACAACCAGTCTAACATTCAGGTCTTTGCTACTTAGCCCATGGTGTGCTAAAAAGCCTTCTGGGCCTTAGGAATATGTGAGGCCTGGAAATGCTTTTGTGAATTCCCAGTAAAACCAGCCCCAGAACTGAAATTCCGAATAATCAGCAGGGAAACCTAGCGATTCCCTGCAAACACAACATTGCTGGTTTTATCACAGATTTAGTATCTGAGATATCTATGTCCCATAAAGTACCCATCTAGCACTCTGCCTAGTAACACAGGTCACCTTTATGTCACTGCCCCTGATTCATCAAGCAGAATCGGATTATCGGTCGCACATTCGTATTCGCGATCCGAAATCGTACGCGATCGCGCTTTTCAGCAACTGAAAAAGATCGCGGCCGGAGCCGCGCATCTCCGGCAGCTTTACACTGGCGAGCTTGTATTAAAAGTCACTGTTCCCCTAAAAAATCATTCTTTCTAATGGCACACACATTACCCATAGCCCTAAAAAAAAATGTT
>NW_027318739.1:0-2326 GCF_032062135.1 Pyxicephalus adspersus
CCAATATATACCCATCATACCCCAAATCTACCAATTATGCCCCATATCTACCCAATACACCCCATACATACCCAATATACCTAATATATACCCATCATACCCCAAATCTACCAATTATGCCCCATATCTACCCAATACACCCCATACATACCCAATATACCTAATATATACCCATCATACCCCATATCTTCACATCATACCCCATATATACCCATAATACCACATATATACTCATCACACCCTATATATACCCAATATACACAGCCAATCATAGCCCTGTATGTACACCCCATCAATATCCATTACCCATCATACCACATAAATACCCATCAATATACATCATACCCCATATATACCCATCATAACCCATATACACTCATCACAGCCAATCAAAGCCGGTATGTACAACTCATCAATATCCTTTACCCATTATACCCCATATATACCTATCATACCCATTATACCCAATATATACCAATTATACCCCGTATACACCCATCTTATCTCATCAGTATACATGTATTTACCTCCTATACACCTATCATACCCACGTACCCCCTTTATACCCTGTATACACTGATCACCCTTTTTCATCATTAGACCCTTTATACACCAAAAACATCCCATGTGCACCAATCACACTGCCCTACCCTATACACAGAAAAGAAAGAGAGAGTCAAACCAGGCGATAATATGCATTATATATTCCATACACACCCCTCATACCCTGCCTACCCCTCATATCTCATCATATACACCCCCTCATACCCTGCCTACATCTGTCACCTCATAACTCTCCGTAATGTACCCCCAAATCCCCCCTCCCTTCAATGTGCACCAATTTCACCCCTTCATACACATATGACCCTCCCACTTAAAATAATTACATTTAGTAAATATGTCTTCATGCCATCCATCATTATATCAACCCAGCTCAGCCCCTCTAGATCTTATCCCATTCTTCTTATGTTGTCTGTTCCTTACCCCCTCATACCCCAATATACAGCCTGCCCCACAGCCTATCCTGCTGCCTACCCTACTGCCTATCCAACTACTTTTACACCTACCAGACCCCCAACAATCTAATCAAGCTTCTCATCATTCTTTATAGTTCCCCCATCAGTTGCCCCAGACTCTCCATTCTTACTGAGGTCCCCATAATTCTTCCAAAATTCATCATTCTTTGCAAGCTTTTCTTCTCAAGCTCTCCATCCTTCATCTGAAAATCTACATACCCATCATTCTTTTCAAACTAATCATTTTATGAGCTCTTCTAAAACTTTTCATTATTCTTCCCGCGTTCCCCATCCTTCTTCCCGCGTCCCCCATCCTTCTTCCCGCGTCCCCCATCCTTCTTCCCGCGTCCCCCATCCTTCTTCCCGCGTCCCCCATCCTTCTTCCCGCGTCTTCCCTAATCCTTTTCCCGCGTTCCCAAATCCTTTTTCCCCCGTTCCCTCATCCTTTTTCCCGCGTTTCCTCATGCTTTTTCCTGCGTTCCATTATGCTTTTTCCCGCGTTCCCTCATGCTTTTTCCCGCGTTCCCTCATGCTTTTTCCCTCATTCATCATTCTTTGCGAGCTTTTCTTCTCAAGCTCTCCATCCTTCATCTGAAAATCTACATACCCATCATTCTTTTCAAACTAATCATTTTATGAGCTCTTCTCAAATTTTTCATTACTCTTCCCCCATTCTCCATCCTTCTTCCTGTGTTATCCGTCCTTCTTCCCGCGTTCTCCATCCTTTTTCCCCCGTTCCCTCATCCTGCTTGCTGTGCTCCCCATCCTGCTTGCTGTGCTCCCCATCCTTCTTGCCACGCTCCCCATCCTGCTTGCTGTGCTCCCCATCCTTCTTGCCGCGCTCCCCATCCTTCTTGCCGCGCTCCCCATCCTTCTTGCCGCGCTCCCCATCCTTCTTGCCGCGCTTCCCATCCTTCTTGCCGCGCTTCCCATCCTTCTTGCCGCGCTTCCCATCCTTCTTGCCACGCTCCCCATCCTTCTTGCCACGCTCCCCATCCTTCTTCCGCGTTCTCCATCCTTCTTTTGCGTTCTCCATCCTTCTTCCCGCATTTCCCATCCTTCTTCCCGCGTTCCCTCATCCTTCCGCCCGCGTTCCCCCATCCTTCCGCCCACGTTCCCTCATCCTTCTGCCCGCGTTCCCCATCCTTCCGCCTGCGTTCCCTCATCCTTCCGCCCGCGTTCCCTCATCCTTCTTCCTGCGTTCCCCATCCTTCCGCCCGCGTTCCCTCATCGTTCTGCCCGCGTTCCCTCATCGTTCTGCCCGCGTTCCCTCATCGTTCTGCCCGCGTTCCCTCATCGTTCTGCCCGCG
>NW_027318739.1:2361-3246 GCF_032062135.1 Pyxicephalus adspersus
GTTCCCTCATCGTTCTGCCCGCGTTCCCTCATCGTTCTGCCCGCGTTCCCTCATCGTTCTGCCCGCGTTCCCTCATCGTTCTGCCCGCGTTCCCTTTTCGTTCTTCATGAGCTCTTCCCAAACTCTCCTTCATTCTTTTTGAGCTCCATGTCATATTTCTTGAACTCCTCATTACCCTTCGTGAGGTCTTCTTCTCAAGCTCTCACTCATTTTTCTCAAGCTCTGCGCCGTTCTTCCCAAGCTCTGCGCCGTTCTTCCCAAGCTCTGCGCCGTTCTTCTTCATGCCATCCATCATTATATGAACCCAGTTCAACCTCTGTAGATCTTATCCCATTCTTCCTGTGTTGTCTGTTGCTTACCCCTTCATACCCCGATATACAGCCTGCTCTACAGCCTATCCTGCTGCCTATCCAACTACTTATACACCTACCAGACCCCCAACAATCTAATCAAGCTTCTCATCATTCTTTATAGTCCCCCCATCAGTTGCCCCATACTCTCCATTCTTACTGAGGTCTCCATAATTCTTCCAAAATTCATCATTCTTTGCAAGCTTTTCTTCTCAAGCTCTCCATCCTTCATCTGAAAATCTACATACTTTTTTGAGCTTCCCATCATTCTTTTCAAACTCATCATTTTATGAGCTCTTCTAAAACTTTTCATTATTCTTCCCGCGTTCCCCATCCTTCTTCCCGCGTCCCCCATCCTTCTTCCCGCGTTCCCCATCCTTCTTCCCGCGTCCCCCATCCTTCTTCTCGCGTCCCCTATCATTCTTCCCGTGTTTTCTGTCATTCTTCCTGTGTTTTCTGTCATTCTTCCTGCGTTTTCTATCATTCTTCCTGCGTTTTCTATCATTCTTCCTGCGTTTTCTATCATTCTTCCTGC
>NW_027318739.1:3862-5293 GCF_032062135.1 Pyxicephalus adspersus
TTCCCTCATCCTTCTTCCCGCCTTCCCTCATCCTTCTTCACCCCTCATTAACCTTCATGAGCTCTTCTTCTCAAGCTCTCAATCATTTTTCCCAAGCCCTGCGTCATTTTTCTCAAGCTCTCCGTTGTTCTTCCCAAGATCTGCGCCGTTCTTCACAAGCCCTGCATCATTCTTCACAATATCTACCTTATTTTCTTTTTATCTCTCCATTATTTTTTTCAAGCTCCTCTATCATTCTTCTTAGGCTTCCCATCATTCTCCACAAGCTCTTCTCATACTCTCCATCATTTTTTTTTCATTCTTTTTGAACTCCCCATCATATGTCTCAAATTATTATTCCTAATTAACTATTCTTCTAAAACTCTCTGTCATCCTTCCCTGCTTTCCATCATTGTTCCAACACTCTCCGGTATTCTTCCCCTCTTCTGTGGTAATCATCCTGAAAATATATCCGCTTCCCTGTACACTGTTTATTCGGTTTATTGCTGTAATTGTCAGCCTTCTCGTGGTCCAGACTGTAGTAAAATTCTTCAAATGTAAAAGTAAATCAATGTAAATTGTAAGAGTAACGGCTCTTAGCTTTCCCTAATCCCCCGATCTGTAAAAGGCGCAAACCTTTGTCTGAAGAGAAGACAGAAATCTTTACACAAATAAGGGATTAAGGAAGGGATTTCCATCTATGGGACTGGAATTACAGATTCACTTTACAGCCGCCTCATTATCAGTCTGTAACAGAATTCCAACATAATGCTGAGTTACATAGTTACATAGTAAGTCAGGTGGAATAAAGACATAAGTCCATCAAGTTCAACCACTAGGGAAATAAACATATCCCAGATATAAAAACCCTAACTTGATCCAGAGGAAGGCAAAAAAAAAACCATGTACAATTTGCTCCGACGGGAAAAAAATCCTTTCTAAACCTGTGAGGCATTCGGATGTTCCCTGGATCAATCTTTACTTTAAAGCTTTAATCCCCAGTTATATTCTGTGCTTCTAGAAATCATCCAGCTTTTTCCTAAAGCAATCTATAGAACTTTCACAAGCTACACAGACCTTACAGTGAAGAATCCCTTCCTTATCCGGAGATTAAATGTATTTTCCTCCAGATGCAAAGAGCGCCCCCTTGTGCTTTGTAATGACCATAAGGTGAATAGTTGGTAAGAGAGTTTTGTATATGGACCATTTATTTATATATATTTATACAGGGTGATCGTATCCCCCCTTTATACATTTCTTCTCGTGATTTAAAGGAAATCTCCATCCTTCTCAGATAGACAATTACAGCGTTGAGATGCTCTGTGACCACCTCACCTAAACCCAGCAATCCTATGTAGGAATATTCCACCTTCACCTAGGTTTCTAGGTTTGCACCCCTGCTTTGTACTCACCAATACTCATGCCTCACCAATACTTATGCCACATCTCTTA
>NW_027318740.1:0-5292 GCF_032062135.1 Pyxicephalus adspersus
CGGGACCAGGTAAGTAAGGATGGGAAAAAAATCGGGGTTAACCATCGTAGCCATTTTTTTTTGCCCGTACGAAGGTCGGGCTTAACGGCAAGGAGGTTAATAAACAGGATTTATATAGTGCCAACATATTACACAGCACTGCACATTAAATGGGGCAAACAAATCGCCCGATTTTTTTCTTGGATTCAGGGAACTGACAAATTACTTGTCGCTCTGACCCCAATCTGATGAACTGCTAACTTCCTGTTTGTGCTGATCTCCACTTATCCCATGTCTGCCTCTGTCCCTTTCTAAATATATAATATCTAATATTTCCCTCACTGACTTCTTGACTGGTACAATACACAATTTACACTGTGTGTATGCAAAGGAGATATAGTTCTGGGGGTGTCAAAAAACATTTTGAATGAATTTCTTACCACTTCCTGACCTGTCTACAAAATAGAACGAAAAAACATTCCCTGTTCCACTCCACCCAATCTAAAAAAATCAATTATCTTTTTATTAGCATAATTTTCATATTAAATGCTTTTTTAAAACTTGAACAACTACCTGAATTTACCCCACTAACAACTTCTTACGGTTCCACTACAACAAAGCTCAGATTACGTTCTGGATAAGGAAAGGATTCTTCACTGTTAGGTCTGTGAAAATGTGGAATCAGCTCCCTCAGGAAGTAGTTTCAGCAACTACTAAAAATTGCTTTAGGAAAAAGCTGGATGATTTCTAGAAGCACAGAATATAACTGGGGATTAAGGCTTTAAAGTAAAGATAAGAGAAACTGCTGATCCAAGGAACATCCAAATTTTACCAGGGTTTTTTTTTGCCTTCCTCTGGACCAACTAAGTCCATAGGGTTTTATATTTGGGATATGTTTATTTCCCTAGTGGTTGAACTTGATGGACCTATGTCTTTTTTCAACCTGACCTACTATGTAACAAGAGATGGAAGCTGAAGAAGGAATCAGTTCATGTGCTCACACAAATCATTCTGGTAGAAGAAGAAACCGAGAGATATTAGCTTATCGGAGTGCCGATTCTCTTTTTAACAGTTCAGTCCCTTGATAGGGGTCTGTGACAGCACGGGGTCTCAAAGCAAGTGAACAGAATGACATGGAGCCATGGAACCTGGAAGACCAATGACATCTACTGTTGGAAGAAGAGTACTGCAGGAGACAGCTATGGATTGCAGTAATTGCTGCTTTTTAATAATATCTTTTAACTTCAAAATCAAATCATCAATGCCACTTTCATCATTTCTGCTGCCTAAAATGCAAAATCCAAACCGTTTATGGAACATCTTGCTGCTTTTTAATTAGAACCAACCTGCTTTTTTCCATCAGGACCTGACCACATGGAGTTATAGATTTACTGACATTGTATGGGCACACATATACACAGATTGCCGTGCTTAGGCTGTTGGTGCATTAGAGAATGAAGAGTTTCCTTCACACTTGACCTCCTCTAATGGACCTTCCGCGGCGTGGATTTAATTAAATTAACCAATATGAATACGAACTCAGGCAGGAACGAGCGGTCATGAGTGAGGAATAGCAGCGAGTGCCAAGCATGAAGAGGAATAAAATGTTTCACTTGTCACCAGCACAACAAACGACATTCATTAGTTATTTTCCAAGTGACCAAGCCTGCCGCGCGGCAAAGACGGGCGAGATTCCGGTAATTTTCTTTTAATCATTTTGTTTTTGCCCGGTGAAGGATGGGAGGCAGCCAAGGGAAGAGAAAAATGGGGATGGCATGAAAAATCTCACTTCTTGAAATTAATCTGAATATCGAACATGTTGTATTTCCCGGCGGAACATGTGTTACAAGACGGCGAGAGCAGAGACCAATCCGGCAGGAAATGAATCATCTGCCTAAAATTTTAAGTGTGCCACTGTACTAAATGCTGGAATTAAAGTCCGGCACATGTTAAAATGAATCCAGAGCCTGACAATGAACTTCTAATATTTGAACTTCTCTAGCCTTTGGTCTGGTAAATTTACAAATGACAAAAATTTTGTTGTATCTGTTTGATAAATTACTGGACTAGAAGTTTTATTCGACATCATACAGCTATTATTTCCTGTGTATTGCTCTACAAGAAAAACATGTACATCTGTTGCATACCCCTGAGGAAGCCCATAAGGCGAAACGCGTCAGTTAATGAGACGTTCTTTTTGAATACTTGTGATATAGCATATTAGTAATACCCAAAATAGGTGCTCTATATATAGTTTAGCAACATCCAAGGGGGGGGGGGGTAATGACGGAGCCTCACCCTGCTGCGCTCTCTCCCCCTTTCCTTGCATTAGGATCGTTCGTCGTCCATCGTCCATGGATCCACCAGGATGGTCGTTCGGATGGTGGACGATGGGCGCTGTGCACATGCCAGACTCTCGTCTAATATCGGCCCTGAGCCGATTATCGGGCAAGAACCATTGGACATGTGTTCGTAGCTTTTGTCAGTCTCTTTGACCAATCAGGGACTGATTTATCTACTTTTCTAACAGCTCATCTCTAGTGTCATACATGGCTCTCATACTCTGCAGTCTGCTGTACATTATAGTGGGCAGGTAACCATTTATCTCTCCTATTTACTGAAATCAGAAAAAAACCCTCTTTCTAGTGTTAACACTCTGGTAAACCTAAAACTTCCTCCATACCCACTTCTTCTGTGCTTAGCTTCTTTCCCACACAGTGTCCTTTCACAACTACCACCCCTGACAGCACAAAAAATCTTAAACCCCATCTTTTTTATACTATGTCTGTTATGTGCAGGCACGTAGTTAGCACATTAGGTACAACCTTGTAGTACCATGACTTACTGAACAGCTTTGTGATTCCAATGAGTGTTTAACAGAAGTTTACATGAAATTTACACGGTGACTGCAGAATATTAAACTTCAGCAAGGATGTTTACATCACTTATTCCCACACACTGGGCCCGATAAAGCTTTCCAAGGCTGGAGAGGACTTTCATCAGTGAAGCTGGGTGATCCAGCAAACCTTAAATGGATTTGGTCCAGGATTAAAAATATTTGCTGTACAGGCTGTGTTCACATATAGACCACCATAGGAAACACACATAAAGCTGAGACTAAGTGGCTAAGAGGACAGAAAGCAAATAGCTAAAAGGGGAGGACCAATACAGCACAGATAACAAGGAGTGGGCTGGATGATCCTTGTAGTCCATCAGATAGGACATTAGGTGAACTACAGCTTGTAATGCTTGTGTATAGAAATCTTAGTATGTAGGCAAACTACATGATGGGAGGGAAAGGGAGTGAGGAAGAAAAAAAGAAAGGCAAGGATGGGGTTCAGATTTAAAATTAATTTTAAGAAGTGTGTCCCTATGTCTGCCCCTAACTTTGCAAGGAGATGATTCTTTGATGAAAGGAGAGGTGAACACAAGTAGAAGCTTCTGGGTGACAGCTGCAATGATGGTAAGCAACAGAATGTTTATCTTCCTTTGACCAGGATATGACCTAACCATGCATAATGTCTACTACCAGCACTAAGTGTATTGTATTGGGGAATTGTGTTTTTTACACCGATGATATTACTCATGGGCAATGGCGGGAAAGAAACTTTATTGGCAATAAGGAGTTGGGGGCCAAGTTTTTGTTGTATGTCAGACTAAATCTGCTTTAGTATGACAACTGAAAAATCCCTGCACATAGTTTGTGTTCTTTGCACACCTTTGCAGCTTTCACATTGAAAATCTTCACACTACTTGAAAGTGGAGAAATGCTCCGGGGAGGTGCACAAAAAATTGAGCATGTCCCGGAGTCACTGACGTGTTTCTTTAAATAATTGTGTTTATGGCAGAAGTTCCAGCATCTCCTCTAATGTTGGATCTTTCAGCTAAATATTTGCCTTCCATAATGGCTGCATTATAGTACCGCCAATGAACAGACAGCCCTTTCTCAAGCGTAGTCTTGTGTAGCCGCTTCATATGTCAAGTGCAATCTCCTGTGTCAGATCGAGATTTACGTAATTGCTACAAATTCTTCCTGGCAAGTGACAGAGGCTTTGCTTTGTATCATTGCGGGACATCAAAAGAGTACATGTGTTAGCAGGGAAAATGTCTTTCTCTCCATGTACCCGCAGGGCAGTAGGAACTGTGTTTACCGGGAATCTGTAGTCTCATGAAAGTTTTTCTCATATGAATGTGATCAGCCTAAAGTAGGAATAAACCCAAATTGGATGACATTTAGTTTTCTCTGCGTATGATTAAATTTTAGTATCAGACTGCATATGATTATATGAAATATCGTTCTCACTATATTTTTTCCTTATTTCAGTGTTGTTGATCTCCTCCAGCCATTTCCTGTCTATATGCACATCATTGCACAGGGATTCTTATGATGGCGGCAATGGTGGATCTGTGCCGGAGCAATGGTTGTCAGTAGGCCCCTTGTGAACTCCTTTAGAGGTGCAGGCAATAGTTGACACACCATAAATGTAATTGGCTTAAAAGGAGATTTAAGAACAGAGGCAGCCATTGTATGGGCAATGCCAATATTACCCAGAGTGCTGATAATAAGATTTTTGGGAACAGCTGACAATAATTAGACATTTCAGGGGCTGGTTATATCCTCATATTGGGTCAATATTTCCGAATCTCAGAATGGGCAACACTGAAGTGAACAGGTGAAGATGGAAATATAGGATCTGCTACTGCTGATGTATTTAAGGGTGAACACTAAAAATACTGATAAAGTCCTGTCAACACTTTTTATATCCTGCTGTTGTATACAATGTTGTGTACAATGCTGTTGTTCAACAATACACAATGCATTGCTGTACAAAGAACATATCAGTCTCTGTACAGAGAAGTTTATATTCTAATACCCCCTCTAATGTCCCCTCACAGGCACACACTATTATTATACATTTTTATAGCTCTGACATATACTGCAGTTCTTTACAGAGAACACTGAGCCAGTCCCATCAGTATCTGTACAGAGGAGCTGACAATCTAATGTTTGAAACAGTCAGACACTATTATTATACATTTATATAGCTCTGACATATATTGTACAGAAAGCACTGAGCCAGTCACATCAGTCTCTATTATTATTATTAATAATAAACAGGATTTATATAGCGCCAACATATTACGCAGTGCTGTACATTAAATAGGGGTTTCAAATGACAGACGAATACAGACAGTGCCACAGGAGAAGAGGACCCTGCCCCGAAGAGCTTACAATCTTTACAGAGGAGCTGACACTCTAATGTCCCTGCACAGTCACACACTATTATTATACATTTATATAGCTCTGACATA
>NW_027318741.1:0-4090 GCF_032062135.1 Pyxicephalus adspersus
TACCAATGCTGCTGCAGCAATTTGAGTGGGGCATGTAGCCGAGCATTACCTTTTTCAGGCTCCACCAGCGCTGAGCAGGAGCTCCAACGCAGATCGGCTGCTGTTTGTCGCGTTGCTGGCAGTCAGGACCAGGCATCATTGCCATCCCCCAAATCTTCTACATCGTCCAATGTTTCTGTGGTTAGCATTAGCAGCATCCAACCCTCCATCCCCCAGATGCTGGAGCGCAAGAGGAAATATGACCCAAATGACCCCAAAACAAAGCTCATCAATGCGGCAATTGGACAGCCGATTGCGTTAGAGCTCCTCCCTTACCGACTGGTGGACTCCAATGCATTCCGTTACGCATTCCTCTGCGCGAACCCACGGTACATTATGCCTAAGCGACAGTATTTTGCAGAAAAATGTGTTCGTGCTTTGCATGAACACGTGCAGAGCAATGTGTCAATGGCCCTGCAGCACTCAGTTTCTGGCAAGGTGCACCTGACAACCGACAGTTGGTCGAGCAAGCATGGAGTGGGAAGATATATTTCATATACAGCTCACTGGGTAACTTTGGTGGCAGCAGGGGAAGATGCAGCTGCAGCAAGGCCTGCATACCTACCTCCGCCAAGAGCACATCGCCATGCAATTTCCTCCTAAACCTCCACTTCCACCTCCTCCTTTGAATCTTGTGCCTAAACCTCTTCCTCCAGGGACACTTTGCCGTGGAAACCCAGCACCAGCACCTCCCATTCCGCAGCATCTGTTCACCGCCAGCAACAACTTGCAGTTTGCTATTTCGGTGCACAATTCAGACGTTGCCACGCAGTCCTGAGGGTTCCCTCAGCCACATGGGCGCAGCCATTCTAAGTGCCTTGCGGGAGCAGGACGACATATGGCTAACTACTAACAGACTTCAGCGAGGCAAGGTTGTGTGTGACAATGGGGCCAATCTGCTGGCAGCCCTGCGTTGTGGGAAACTCAAACACGTACCTTGCCTGGCTCACGTCATGAACCTGATAGTACAGCGCTTCCTTACAAATTACCCAGGCCTCCAGCCGCTGTTGCTGAAGGCCAGAAAGTTGTCAGCGCATTTCCACCGGTCGTACACAGCCAGTGCCAGATTGGTGGAGTTATAGCGAAATCTCAACCTGCCAGTGGTCCAGTTAATTTGTGATGTGGCCACACGTTGGAATTCCACCTTTTATCTGCTGCAGTGGCTGGCTGAACAACAGAAAGCGGTAGTGGATTACGTGGCAGAGTCTGATCGTTTCAGACGTATACCTACACTACCTTTCTTCAGCCCTTGCAATCTATGAAAAAAAAGAAGTATTTCTGTAAAAAAAATACAGATAATTAATTCTAATACCACTTGCTGTCTATGAAAATAAACAGAAAAATTTCTGTATTTCTGTAAAAAAATACAGATAAATAATTCCGATACCACTTGCTATCTATCAAAATAAACAGAAAAATTTCTGTATTTCTGTAAAAAAAATACAGATAATTAATTCTTATACCACTTGCTATCTATGAAAACAGAAAAATTTCTGTATTTCTGTAAAAAAAATACAGATAAATAATTCTGATACCACATGCTGTCTATGAAAATAAACAGAAAAATGTCTGTATTTCTGTAAAAAAATACAGATAATTAATTCTGATACCACTTGCTATCTATCAAAATAAACAGAAAAATTTCTGTACTTCTGTAAAAAAAAATACAGATAAATAATTCTGATACCACTTGCTTATCTATCAAAATAAACAAAAAAATTTCTGTATTTCTGTAAAAAAATACAGATAATTAATTCTGATACCACTTGCTATCTTTCAAAATAAACAGAAAAATTTCTGTATTTCTGTAAAAAAAATACAGAGAATTAATTCTGATTCCTATTAGCAAGTGGTATCAGAACTTCCCAGTACCTGACTTTACATGCCAGACACTAATGCCATCCATACTCCGTCTCAGAGCCCACCGCCTCCTCCTCTTGCTGTAAATGATGCTGCAACCTGCCCAGTACCTGACTTTAGAGATGCCAGACAATAATGCCGTCCACTCTACGTCTCAGAGCCCACTGCCCCCTCCTCCTGCTGTAATTGATGCTGCCGTCTGCCCAGTACCTGACTTTAAATGCCAGACAATAATGCCCTCCACACTCCGTCACAGAGCCCACCGCCCCCTCCTCCTACTGTAAATGATGCTGCCACCTGCCCAGTGCCTGACTTTAGATGCCAGACACTAATGCCGTCCACGCTCCGTCTCAGAGCCAACCGCCTTCTCCTCCTCCACCTCTTGCTGTAAATGATGCTGCCACCTGCCCCCAGTACCCAACTGTAGATGCCAGATACGAATGCAGTCCACACTTTGTCTCAGAGCCCACCACCTCCTCCTGCTGTAAATGATGCTGCCGCCTGCCCAGTACCTAAATTAAAATGTCCGACACAAATGCCGTCCATTCTCCGTCTCAGAGCCCACCGCCTCCTCCTCCAGTACCTGACTTTAGATGCCAGAGAATAATGCTGTCCACACTGCGTCTCAGAGCCCACCGCCTCCTTCTCCTGCTGTAAATGATGCTGCCACCTGCCCAGTACCTGACTTTAGATGCCAGAAACTAATGCCGTCCACACTCCGTCTAAGAGCCCACTCCTCCTGCTGTAAATGATGCTGCCACCGGAACAGTACCTGACTTTAGATGCCAGAAACTAATGCCGTCCACACTCCGTCTCAGAGCCCACCGCCTCCTCCTGCTGTAAATTATGCTGCCGCCTGCCCAGTACCTGACTTTAGATGCAAGACAATAATGCCGTCCACACTGCATCTCAGAGCCCACCACCTCCCCCTTCTGCTGTAAATGATGCTGCCACCTGCCCAGTACCTGACTTTAGATGCCAGACACTAATGCCATCCACGCTCCATCTCAGAGCCCACCGCCTCCTCCTCTTGCTGTAAATGATGCTGCCACCTGCCCTCAGTACCCGACTGTAGATGCCAGATACGAATGCAGTCCACACTTTGTCTCAAAGCCCACCACCTCCACCTCCTCCTGCTGTAAATGATACTGCCTGCCAAGTACCTGACTTTAAATGCCAGACACTAATGCCGTCCATACTCCGTCTCGGAGCCCACCGCCTCCTCCTCTTGCTGTAAATGATGCTGCCGCCTGCCCAGCACCTGGCTTTAGATGCCAGACAATAATGCCGTCCACACTGCGTCTCAGAGCCCACCGCCTCCTCCACCTGTTGTAAATGATGCTGCCACCTGCCTAGTACCTGACTTTAGATGCCAGAAACTAATGCCGTCCACACTCCGTCTCAGAGCCCACCACCTCCTCCTCCTGCTTTAGATGATGCTGCCACCTGCCCAGTACCTGACAATAGATGCCAGAAACTAATGCCGTCCACACTCCGTCTCAGAGCCCACCGCCTCCTCCTCTTGCTGTAAATGATACTGCCGCCTGCCAACTACCTGACTTTAAATGCCAATTACTAATGTCGTCCACACTCCGTCTCAGTGCTAAATGCCTCCTCCTCATGCTGTTACTGTTGCTGCCCAGTACCCAACTCTAGATGCCAGATACGAATGCCGTCCACACTTAGTCTCAGAGCCCACCACCTCCTCCTCCTGCTGTAAATGATGCTGCCGCCTGCCCAGTACCTGACTTTAAATGCCAGACATTAATGCCGTCCATACTCCGTCTCAGAGGCCTCCGCCTTCGAATCATGCTGTTACTGCTGCTGCCTGCCTAGTACCCAACTCTAGATGCCAATTACTAATGTCGTCCACACTCCGTTTCAGTGCTGTATGCCTCCTCCTCATGCTGGTACTTCTGCTGCCCAGTACCCAACTCTAGATGCCAGATACGAATGCAGTCCACACTTTGTCTCAGAGCCCACCACCTCCTCCTCCTGCTCCTCCTCTTGCTGTAAATGATGCTGCCGCCTGCCCAGTACCTGACTTTTAATGCCAGACACTAATGCCGTCTATACTCTGTCTCAGAGCCCTCCGCCTTCGAATCATGCTGTTACTGCTGCTGCCTGCCTAGTACCCAACTCTAGATGCCAATTACTAATGTCGTCCACACTCCGTCTCAGTGCTAAATGC
>NW_027318741.1:4309-5290 GCF_032062135.1 Pyxicephalus adspersus
ACTGCTGCTGCCTGCCTAGTACCCAACTCTAGATGCCAATTACTAATGTCGTCCAGACTCTGTCTCAGTGCTAAATGCCTCCTCCTCATGCTATTACTGCTGCTGCCCAGTACCTAACTCTAGTTGCCAGTTACTAATGCCGTCCACACTCCATCTCAGAGCCCACTGCCTCCTCCTCCTGCTGTAAATGATGCTGCCGCCTGCCCAGTACCCGACTTTAGATGCCAGATACTAATGCCATCCATACTCCGTCTCAGAGCCCTCTGCCTTCCAATCATGCTGTTACTGCTGCTGCCTGCCTAGTACCCAACTCTAGATGCCAATTACTAATGTCGTTCACACTCCGTTTCAGGGCCCACCGCCTCCTTCTTCTGCTGTTACTGATGCTGCCGCCTGGCCAGTAACCAGCTCTAGGTGCCAGTTACCAATGCAGTCCCCGCTCCGTCTCAGAGCCCACCGGCTCCTCCTCCTGCTGTAAATGATGCTGCCGCCTGCCAGTACCAAACTCCAGATGCCAGATACTAATGCCGTCCACACTTTGTTCCAGAGCCCACCACCTCTTCCTCCTGCTGTTACTGCTGCCTGCCCAGTACCCAGTAACCAGCTGTAGATGCCAGTTAACAAGGCTGTCCATTCTGCATTTTAGAAAGTTACAGCTAGCAGATAGGAAAAGTCAGTGCCCTACAAAGCAATGTCTCCACTAGCTACAGCTTGTACACTGTCCATATAGGTGATGTCCTCAACTTCTAATACCCTCCTTGTTCCGTCTCAGGGCCCACCGCCTCCTCCTCCCAGTACCCAGCTCTAGATTCCAGACTAGACTCCAGCTCAACAGGGTCTTCTTTCCCCGCTGATTCCTCCAAGCCCAATCCCTTTCATGTGGTTTCGCTACATACCCTGTTTCCCCGATGATAAGACACTGCCCCTGATTCATCATTGAAATCCGCGATCGCTGGAAGCGCGATAATACGCGCGACCCGC
>NW_027318742.1:0-5288 GCF_032062135.1 Pyxicephalus adspersus
CTGTGCAATAATTGCTGAAGTGCATAGATGTGCATTTAACATAAGTATATAATATATATGATGACAGACAGCAGGCATACACATTGGGATGGTGGCAGTGACTATGGTCCCGAATGTTAGTAGCATGCATGGTATAGTAGAAGGGTGTCAGATGAGAAGGAATGGAGGGTGTTTGAGTTGTAGAAAATGGGATTACTGGGCAATAGGGGTAGGAGGTAGCTAATGACCAAATATTAGTGAACAGTACTGCCTTGTAGAAGAGTAATGAGGGTTGGTAAATGGATAGTAGAGAAAGAAAGACGAGGAGTCATTAGATGGGTAGTAAAACAGCAGTAGTAATAAAACAATGTCAAAAAGGTATGGGGTCACAGTAGGGAGGTGTCTTAGAGGACAGGAGTGTCCTGGCTGCTCCTATACTGTTTCAATCTTCAGGAGAATAAGGCACGCATAATACCCACTCTTTCATAGTTTCTTATAAAATGGCGACAAAATGGTGGTAATTCCTATACAGTAGTAAGTCATTGTCATTTATTTGTTGTTACTGCAACTGCCACTGCAATTTTTGGTGTTTATAATGCAGACAGCATAGATTTTTTTTGTCCATGCACTAATCAGTCACCATTACTATAGATCCCAGCCAATATTAAAAAAAGTTCAGTTTGAAAACAATGAATGTAATATCTTTTTTTTAAATGTAAATTTACTTTTAATTTAAATGCTTGATAATAACTACCACCCTTATAATTGAAGTTTGTACATTGTTATTTTGAGCTTGCATTTAAAGGGCTTAAAGCAAGTTCAAAACTTTAACTCTTATTTACATTCAGAATTTGTTTTTTTACTTTGTGTTTTATTGATGAAAATCAGTGCTTTGCATTCTTTATATTAGATATACTTAATCACTTGTATGTAATGTGACCCAAACAAATAAATCATATTTGAAATATGTCTGTTGACTACTCTATGTTATTAATGCAATATGTTTTTCATGCAAATTCATGATTTGTTATAAAATAACTGTAATCCTTGTAGCTGAAGTCAAGCTTTTGATTTGTAAATAAAAAGAAACAGAATAAAAAGTCTTTCATAAATGTAAGTTACAGCTTGTAATTTACAAGGGTCATACCAGGCTTGAAATGTTATAGTTGTTGGAAACAATGTTTTTTTGTGGTAGGAGTTAGTATTAAGAGACTAGTGATTAGCTGGGAAAGTAGTGGATTAGATCTTAATTATGCTATTATGGTTTGAGAAGATATAAACATTATAATTAGGTAAAAAGTGAAATAAAAAGGTAATTAGGAAAAAGAAAAGTATTTTAGCATGAGTGAAAGTGTCTGCAGGAAAAAATATTTATACATCTATCAGCCAATAAAATCCCTTTTTTGGGTAACAGGGGAAAGGAAAATGGAATAAAATTGATTGCTTTATTTCTCTACAGAAGAGAGTAATGATGAAGGAGAACCCAATGGAAGATGTGGGGAACCCTGAGGATTGACATTCACTGAAATGTTGGTTTTCCAGTGAACTTCAAGGATCAGTTCTCTGCAAGGAATAGTGTTTTGTGGGGGGGGTGGGGGAGGGGCAGAAGGCCCCAGGTGTGCTTCTGTCATGCAGGTCATTAAACGAGGTGGCATTCCACATTTTATTTCCAGAGTACAATATTGTTAAGATTACAAATGATAAATTCAGTTGTACCTGAATGATATGGAACCCAGGGTTTTTTGATGAAAAGCTCATAGTGCCTGATTTATTAAAGCTCTCCATGACTGGAGAAGATAGACTTTCTTGGGAGAACTTGATTAGGCGGGCCTGTGATGGATTTGGTCCAGGGCAGAAAACATTTGCATACTAATAGGAAATGATTTTTAAGAAATACATCCTAAGTTTGCTGGATCACCCAAGTTTACCCATGAAAGCCTATTTTCTCCAGTCCTGGAGAGCTAAATTAAATTGAGTGCAGTGTGTATAGTAACCAACAAACTACTTTTACCTTATAATTTGTTGCAAACCTCTCTCTCCCTAGACTATGAAAAGAGTATAAAAAGAAAGATGCTGTTCAGTTAAGAGTAAAACATCCCTAATATTCTACGTGTGTTTTCTAAAACCCGAAAAAAAAAAAATCTTAAAAGTCAGATTTAGGAGTTGTACACTTTTTTTTAAATAAGCTTTAAAACTTTCCATTATTATTTCCATAATTTCCATTATTTCCATTTTGCATTATTTTAGTACCAGTTCAGTTCAACAAATGCCCACTTTGTTCATTGTGAAACCCAAAAACAACCTTGTAGGATCCAAGTAAAGTTCTCAACTCACACCTTCTTCAGGGAATTTGTGATGTTTCTGCCACTAATGTACTCAGTAGCCTTGAACTTCCATTTTCCAGGTGTAGACCCAATACATTCTAAGCATCCACCAATATCCAAGGGGTTACCTGCTTGTTCTCAGCCTCTATGCAGTCTCTAGGTTTAACTTTAACTAATCATTTGCTGGATATAATCAACTATAGATTATGTGGTTTGTAAACTAACATCAAATGTATCAGCTGAATTTAAGCCAGCAATGTCTTCAGACAAATATTGATAGCAAGCAAACTTTATCTGTTTTCTTGTAATCCATCCACTCACTTACAAGCTCACTCTTTCTATGACTGTAGTACCTTCAATTAACTATTTTTTTAAACAAAATACAATTTTAAATGGCACATAATAAAATATATAATCTTTTATTGCCTTTTTAAATGAAAATCTATTCTTATGTTTACTGTATCAATCAGTGATTATATTTACTTTATTTCTCCTTTGAAACTATGAACAAGAGATTCCTTTGTTTTTACTTTATAAGAGCGGACTAGGACTGTGGAGGAAGACTTCAGCATAAATTAAAGAATAAAAGGATAAAAGGATAGCCTAAGTCCCCCCGTGTCCTCTCAAGTCAAGTCCTCCCAAGATTGTTTGTAAATTCTCACTTTCTGTCAATGGCCCTGATTTATTAAAGCTCACCAAGGCTGGAGAGGATAGACTTTCAACAGTGGACCTGGGTGATGCAGGAAACCTGGAATGGATCTGGTCCAGAATTCAAACCATTTGCTAGCAAATAGCAAATGACTTTGAAGAAATCAGGATTGCTGCTATCCTCTCCAGCCTTGGATAGCTTTAATAAATCAGGTCCAATGACGGAAAGTGAGAATTTACAAACAATCTTGGGGTGCCATACAGAATACAGTATATATCTAAATGGGACTGGCATGGCTGCCACATAAAGCCATAGAAATAAATAAAAACAAGAACACATGGTAATGGGCATACTGCCAGGCATGTAAATGATCTTGAGTCACTCATCTAATCCTTTTCTACCAGTAGATACATACAGTACATCAGCTCTTTGTCTTTTAATAGATATGTTGACGCACAAAGGCTTACAATGACTTTATGTTCTTCAACATACATTACCATGGATTGTGCAGTATATATTTATTCCACATGACCTGAAAATACCATCATCCCTCCATTACTAGATGAAGCAAACTATTGTCTTGTTTTTGGGATATGGAATGGGATGCAGCGAAGCTGCACACACATTTATTATGTACACAGTCTGTGCTAGATGTGTTATTTATCAGTAGCTTGAATTTGAATACTAGCATTCCATGCTTGTAATTGACATTGACAAAGTTTTTGATGGGATTAAGCCATTTGTAGTGTTTCTTTGCTCCTTTCCATGTAGGATCCCAAACAGCTAATACAGGGTTTACGTGCTAGAGATTGTTGATGTTGTTGGGAGTTTGGAGTTCAATAAGACAGCTAATCCTTTAACATCATGCCTTCCACTACTAGCAGCAGAAAGATAAATACTACTCAGGGAGAATGCAAGACGCATTATTTCCCCACAAAAGCAATCAGCCTCCTAATCTCCATCAGTCTGATTTATGCCTCTGGGTATGCCTTCTCTGTACACATCAGCTATCACTAGACGCACCAAATCTGATGTATTAGACTTGTATAATACACTGAATGAAAATCTCCTGAGTTATAAATGACTTTGCTTCACCGAGAACCGAAAGGTGTATTTATAAGCTGTAATTATTTGGAGATATTTATGCTCTTGGCTGAATTCTTTTTTATATAAAAACAACGACTGATTGGAAATTTTAAATGTTCCATTATTGAAATGACCAGGTCCATATGTCAATTAAGCAGACCTTATGTGTACACTTAGTGGCACCCAGCCTGACTCATAGTCCCTTGACCTGCTTGCTGATACTTTAACCTGTGTGTTGCCTGCATATTTTCCCTTTCTTTACATGTATTACCGCAAATTAGTGGTATGGTACAGTGCTCGGTGTTCGGGGATCACATCTATATCTATCTTTCTATAATTCTATCCCCACCCCAGGCCTGTAGCTACAGTGGGCAAAAAAAAATGCCACACACTCCAAACTGTTTTTTTGCACAGACTTTATATTTGATTACGGTTTAATATTGATGACAATACTTCCATTTCTAGAGTTGCATTCATTTTTCACCAAAATCTTGTATTTGGAATCTTTTTAGCTCACTAAAAGAAGTTACGCATTCACTGGATTCAGGAATAATGGGTATGTTTTCCATCAAATAAACACTTTCATTGATATATTGAAGAGACCAAAAATCAGAGCTCTAATGCAAAACCCGTGTGTCATTGGACTACCATGTGGTAAAAGTGTTTAGCTCTATAACAACATCAAAAAGCAAAGCGTTGGTTATACTGAATTGCAAGCAGATACCAAGAATGAAATACAGAAATATTTCAAACATCATGTAATAGCTTACATTTACCTTTTATATATGTGTGAGTGAAAAGGGTGACATTCTGCCTTCTGATCTGGTGGAGAGGAAAATTAATATTAAAAGGCACCCTATGGTACAGTAGTGGAGGTTAAGCATTGTTCACACCTTCAGGCTCTGTGTTTTTCATATAAATAGCATGTGACATTTTTACTATAAGAGATGTTAATAAGGGAAGGCAGGTAGCTGTGTGTATCAAGGATAACAACAATGTGATCATCTTACCTCCCGTGGAAATGAAGCAGAAAAGAAAATGAAGTTTAGAAATGCCGCTGACTCTAAATTACTGTATATATCTTGAATTTTTCAATAAATACTGAGTATATACCAGAGCCAGACCCTCCCTAGATATCCCATTCCACCAATGACCATTCTGGTCCAACTAATTAAACTCTGCTAAATTATGATTGATATATTTTTGGCAGCTGATGAGTTTTATAATTAATGTGCTATTCTGTAATTTTC
>NW_027318743.1:0-5287 GCF_032062135.1 Pyxicephalus adspersus
GTATGGGGAGGTATTGGAACTGCGGTCAGTTTTTAATTGTTGTATGTGGATATGTATTGGCAGCACAGTGGCTCAGTGGTTAGCACTTTTGCTTTTGCAGTGCTGGGACACAGATTTGAATCTTTGCCTGGACTCTATCTGCAAGGAGTTTTTATGTTCTCCGCAAGTCCTCCAGGTACTTTAGTTTCCTCCCACACACCCCCCCCCCACATACCCCCCAAAAAATGTGTAGTTAGGTAATTGGTTTTCCATCAAAAATTGTCCTTAGACTACATTAATGACATATGACTATGGTAGGGACATTAGATTGTGAGCCCCTTTGAGGGACAGCTAGTGAGATGACAATGGACTTTGTGAGGCACTGTATAATATGTCAGTGTTATATGAAAAATGGTTATAAATAATAATAATAATGTGACTTATTATGGAGGCAATATACCAATTCTTAACTAGATAATAATTAGGTGGATCTGAGATAGTTATTTTAAAAGGTTTTGTCCCAAAACACTTGGACTGAAGACAGGTTTCAGGTCTAATTAGTAATTATAACAGTATGGTTATAATGTATTTTGTCTAGTGTTTATATACAGATCAAAGTCTTCCTTCATGATTATTCCTTTTATTAGGTCATTATTTATGGGTATGATTAATAATCTGATTGTAAAATCGGTATAAAAATGTTTTTGTATTTTAAAAATCTAACTAAATCATCAAAATAAACACCTATATAAATATTTAGGGAAATACTTGCACAACACAGTGGTTGGTAAGTCACAGCAAAAGTATTTCAATAGATTCTCAGTAGAACCTTCCAGAATATTCTAACAAAGGCCAAGGCACTGAATCAAAAATAAAGCACAGCATTTGTTTCAGAGGTGCAAAAAGGTGAAAGAACTACATCGAAGTTGCCTTCTTTGAATACCACCAGGTACATGACTGAGAGGCAAGCTAGTGGTCAAGGTTAGGCTAAAAGCAGGACAGGTGGTAAAAAATGATTGGAGAATTCAGAGCAGGTAGCAGGCAAGAAACATGGTCGAAGGTTATCCAATTGGAAAAAGGAAATCAGCATGGAAACTGAAGCTTCGAAACAACGTCATAGAGGGAGGTCATTGCTAAAACACTATGCTAAAGCTTTGGAGTTTCTTTCATTGAATTAAAGGCAAATGTCCACAGGTAGGAAAGGGAATGTCCCAGAAACCAGCAATAATCAATAGGTGCTGTGGGAGCAGTCCTATAGAACTATGATAGCATAGATAAATGTACCAATGTTTCCCAACCAGAGTTCCTTCAGAGGTTGCTAGGGGTTCCTCGAGAAATTTGCAGTTTGTGACTCTCCGGTCATCTTAATAGATACCAATGATCTTTTTGGATATCTGTAGGGTTGATCACCACAGTAATGTACTGTTAGCTGTGGATATAGTAATTATAGCAGGGGTTCCCTTAAGATCTGAAAGTAATTGAAGGGTTCCCCATGTTAATATGGTCAAGAAACACTGGTTTTATCCAGATGGCACCCAACAGAACTTGCATACTGCCTTTTCAAGTAAGCAATGTTGGACGTGTAATAGTGCCGCTGGGTTTTATTTAGAAATGTTCTCATTATGTCTAAAGTTACAGTATTTTGGGGTGTTACAAGTTTAAAGGAAAAGGTGAATGGAGACCAGGTTTCCTTGGATGAATTAGATTAATACATAATAATAATATAATACTATTAAATGTAAGAAAAGTATATCAATTCTTATAATATCCATTTGGTTATATTACAAAATTTTTGAAACAAACAAGAATTCCAATTCTAAGGGATTGGGCGAGGGGATTGATTCTATTTCTAAAACAGCAGCAGTGGCAATGTTAGTATGTGATAAAGAAGTTTAAAGGTGTCTGGTCCGCATGGAAAGAATCATGAAGCCTGAAAAGTTTCTGGATTAAAGAAAGAAGGTTCTTTAGTGTTGGCAGTAAAACTTTTTTGTTTGGCATCCTCAACAAGGGGTAGGAAACAAAAAGAACAGGTTGAAATCGAGTACTAAAATAAATAGAAAAAAAGAGTATGTGGTTAATGTGTGTTGATTAAAGAATAAATGTATGATAAAGTTTGAAATTTTGTATATATTGTAAAATACTTTTGGATACCCATAGATAATAAAAAAATCAGACCTATAACTCTTTGGTGAAAGATTAGGTGGTGTAGCCAAAACCCTTTTTTCAAGTTGAAATGTAAAAGTATAGCAGTGTTGTTTTACGCAAGCCAAACTAAAAGTAAAAAATTTAAGTTTAGGTTTTCTGAATTTTAAAAAATTTGGTGAACCCATGGTGAATCTAACTCATTTTAACATATTACTAGTTATTACTTTCTTGTGTCTTCCTGTTGGCAGTCACTTCCCTCATGTCTTTTCCAAGGACAAAGGGACAAGGAGCAAGCGAGACAAATCTTTCAATGGACAGCAATAAAACTTTATAGACAATTCTCATCTTTCCAAGTCTGTCCAAACTAAAAAAAACTTTTTATTGATGGGCCCAAAAACCTTGAAGAGTAGAGAAGCTTCTATTGAGGATTCACTGTCAGTATTGAATAGAAATCCTTATAAACCTCAAAACTCTTTCAACTTGAGTTGTCATGTTTTCTTTTGCACCCAAGGTTAATCAAAGGGCTACATAAAACTCCAAATTGTAGTTCAAATTTTTTTAGGCAGAACATCTGAACAAGGAACATCATATTCCAAATTAGTCACACAATCTGATGGCCATAAAAGAACTCATTTTTTTTCTTCCTCTGCTGTCTGTTTGAGAATGATTCCTTCATAAATAAACCAAAACCATTTCAGCTGATATGGTATCTGAAATGCAATTCCTGAGGCACATTGTAATAAACTTCTGTAACATGTCAAATGAAAATCCATAAAACATTTAAAAGGAATTGCAAGGAAAATCACAAGGTTTCATTTAAACTGTACAATTCTTTCAGCTAGTATTGGTTATCATAAAATACATGTATTTTCTAGAATATATATATATATATATACACTGTATATACAAAAACGTCTTGACCACTTGTTTAGGCAGGAGGAACATATTCCAAAACATCCACTGGAGAAAATTAAAAGTAACTTTTTTCCTTAGACAAACACACCAAACATGAAGGTTGCATTGGTGAAAATTTCCTCGAAGTTGCGATGGGTTTGCAAAGTTTCGGTAAACACTATAGGAGGATTATCACGGCTGCATTCATAAATACAGCCGTGGGAATCCTCCTGTCGGTGAGCGATCCCCGAGCACTACAGGTCAGAATGAGGGCAATCCCTCATGAGAGGAGGATTCTTACGGCTCCATTCATAAATGCAGCCGCGATACTCCTCATGCGGCTTGCGTTTATGAATGAGCGCAGCCATTGGAAAAATCTGAGGATTTTTCCCACGCTGCATTCATTCATGAGCAGACGGCTGATGTCCCAATGGGTGAGAAATCCATTCCCATATTTTACTGCACCTACTCACAGTAAAAAGTGGATCTGCATTTGAATTCAGAAGTAAAGAGTAAATAACATGTTATCCTATAAATAACAACTAAATGATCAGCCTATTAGTACAAAAAAAACAAAAAAATTGGTTCACTGACATGATCAGCCAGGAAAGCCTTGTTGACCTTGATCTAGAAGTTACCCTGCTTCTCCCAAATTGATATACTTGTCCCTGTATTGGATAATGTGTGACATTAAAAAGATGTCCTGACCAAATAATTTTAAAGGATATTGAAATTAAGCCAAGGGCATTTTCTAAAAGCATATGAATCACTGAACGTGTAATGCTTTATGGGTCTTTACACACTGTTCACCACTGGAGGAAAGTAAAAAGGGAGAAGGACCATGTAGGTCACATGACATTGCCCAAAAACTCATGAAATTGTTTTTGAAATGGTAATTTTTTTTCTTCAAAAATAAATAGGTAGTCAACAAAATTATTCCATTTTAAAGCAAAAACAGGTACTTTACTTTACTTTTCATGTGTTACTTGTTCACTTCCTACAAATAAACCGAATAAAGTGTCTGTCCGCTCATTTAAGCACAGCATTGCAAAAGTAACCTTTAACTAATTTCAGTGACACCATCAATCAAAATGTATTTGTAAGTAAATTAAGCTTCACAGGCTCTTAGCAAGCTACGAAAAATTGTATAGTCAGTAACTTAAGCTGCCGGAGAGTTCGGCACCAGGCTAGATCATTAACATTCCAGGACCAATAAAACAAAGCCTTGTCATTCCATCATGGCTCAACCAAACTGTGCTGTCTGTACCTTATCCCCTTGAATATATTTTATGCAAATACAAGCGATACCTGACATAACTAGGCAGATGTGAATCAGCTGCACATCGAGAAAGCCTTGAAGCTCTGCCAGGTAAAGCAAATTAAAATGTATAAATCTGCAACGACTCTGGCAGTGCAAATAAATGGACACCATATATTCTGATTAAGGAGCTTCCATGTAGGGGAACGCAGGAAGGAACATAAGAGACGCTTTATGAAAAAAAAAAAAAAACTGAGAGTCAAGGAAAAAGTGAGAAACTTTTTATACCAATTATCCCAGAATTGGCAGAATCTCTGTGTTGTTTGGCATCCTTATTGAACAAATTATCATTCAAAACAAAATCAAGTGATCTATTTTTGTGTTTTGAAACCGTCACTACTTGCCACCACTACATATCTCCCCTCCTATTGTGTGTTAATTCCCCCACCTACTAGATTGTAAGCTCTTCGGGGCAGGGTCCTCTCCTCCAGTGTTACGGTTTGTATTTGTTTGTCATTTGCAAGCCCATTTAATGTACAACGCTGCGTAATAAGTTGGCGCTATATAAATCCTGTTTAATAATATTTAAAGCATTTTAAAGAAAACACTTACCTTTGCTTTCTCTCTGCAAACACATTCCATTCTTTCCAACACCAACTGGGATTTGTTCTTTTTTCTGGTGTGGAGAATCCAGCAAGTGCAACCATTTTTAATCTTCTTCCTTCTTCTGCTTAGGCCAAAGATTTGAGATCCTAGTCCAATCGGTCTCACTCCATCCCATCTTCATTCCTCTTCCTGGCATGGACTGGACACACCATCATATTCCTCCCTCTTCTTTTGCTGATGCCACCCATGCCTTCCTGTAAAAGTTTAAAAAAATGTGCTTGACATCTTTAATGTTTACATGTGACGTACATATCTCAAGATGTAGAAAATTAGGTGATAGGTCCACTTTAAACCCGTTATTAGTTCCCTACCTATGTATTTCCCACCTTACACAAAAATACACCT
>NW_027318744.1:0-5286 GCF_032062135.1 Pyxicephalus adspersus
GGAGAACCAGTTCATTAAAGTGAAGGGGAAAGGAAAAGGAGGATGATAGTTGTGTGATAATGGTAAGTGTGTACTTTGGTGGCCAGTCAAAAAGGAAGGAGGGATAGGAAGATGGGGGCAGCAGAAGGTGCTCTGGTAGTGGAGTGAACTTCTGACCCCAGCCCATGATTATTATTAGTGTACCTTGGGGTGTTAGGGGGAATTTTGGTGGCTGGGGTCAGTAAAGGCAGTGGTCTTGTGGATGGTGGAATGTGGTAAAGGACTCATCTTTGGTATGGTGTTTATGCTGGTTACAGTATTGATGATTAACAGCTGGTTGAATATGCTTGTAGGCGAGTCTGCAGATAGTTGATATTGGCCACCAAGGCAGGTGGGGGTGCACCTGGGGGCCAAAATTTCAATCCATGTGACTCAAGCGAAATGTGGGTTTTGTTGTGGGAAGCCTGCCCAGATTTGCAACCAAGTTAGTACCTCTGGTGTTAGTTACTGTTAGGTTGCTGGAATACTGGCTATATATTTATCTATGTTAAAGTTGAATTATTATATTTTTGTTATTTAACAGCTGTCTCAACTAATTTTTTTCCAAATACTTTTATGTCTTTTGTTATTGGTGTTTTTGGGGGGTTGGCGGGGCAATCTTGGAGGATGGGGACATCCAAAATACTCTAGTCATATTTCTTACATTGCTACCTATTAGGAAGAATTCTTAAGTATAGACCTGGGAGGCACAAACTGCTCATGGAATCCCCAGCAATCTCTGGAGGAACCCTGATTGAGGAACTCTGATCTAATATGTTGATGTATAATCTTTACATGACTAGCTAGGTTCATTTGTTCTACCAAATAGTATAAAATACCATGTATTGTCCTGGTCATTTGCAATTTAATGGTAAGTGTTCTCTGCATGCCTATATCTGAAAAAAAAAATAGCCATGAATTCCTTTTTTGAGACTTGGCATTTCCCAGAGCGAAGTAGACAGAAAATCCATTGGTCATGAAATGAAACTGCTGAAGGGGGATCTGCTAATTTCAAATGTAGAAAGTGTTCAAAGTGATTCGGTAAAGTAGCTAATTGGGAAAAGGTAAAATAAAGGTAAAAAAAGTCCTAATATTATACCTAAAAATTAGACTAATGGGTGATTGTAGATGTAATATCACAACCACCCCAGCTTTATCAGGAAATGGTCATTCCTGAGAAAGCTGTGACTCTCTGTGGAGGGTTTTCTACTGCCCCAGTATTCAACTTTGCACATTTTGATGACCCAAGGATTCCACCACTTTTTTTCTGCTATATAGGTTGCAATTGTAATAAAAAAATAATTTCCTCTATATTTTTCAGTATTTATATAACAATCAGTCACATATTTTATTTGTTGACTTTTTAAGATATTTATGTCTATTGCTTATTATATGTTATTTTGTGATATTTTATGGGTCTCACCAGCAAAAGACATCTTCTAAGTTTCTGGAGTAGCTGGTTATACCTTAGCCTATTTGAAACCAGTGGCTTGGATTTTGGATATCTACTATATGGTTAGTGTTTTTAACATTAGTCATTGTATAACTTAATATGTGTCAACGGAGAACCAGTTCATTAAAGTGAAGGGGAAAGGAAAAGGAGGATGATAGTTGTGTGATAATGGTAAGTGTGTACTTTGGTGGCCAGTCAAAAAGGCAGGAGGGATAGGAAGATGGGGGCAGCAGAAGGTGCTCTGGTAGTGGAGTGAACTTCTGACCCCGGCCCATGATTATTATTAGTGTACCTTGGGGTGTTAGGGGGGATTTTGGTGGCTGGGGTCAGTAAAGGCAGTGGTCTTGTGGATGGTGGAATGTGGTAAAGGACTCATCTTTGATATGGTGTTTATGCTGGTTACAGTATTGATGGTTAACAGCTGGTTGAATATGCTTGTAGGCGAGTCTGCAGATAGTTGATATTGGCCACCAAGGCAGGTGGGGGTACACCGGGGGGCCAAAATTTCAATCCATGTGACTCAAGCGAATTGTGGGTTTTGTTGAGGGAAGCCTGCCCAGATTTGCAACCAAGTTAGTACCTCTGGTGTTAGTTACTGTTAGGTTGTTGGAATACTGGCTATATATTTATCTATGTTAATAAAGGTGAATGAATATATTTTGTTAATTAACAGCTGTCTCAGCTAATTTTTTTCCAAACACTTTTATGTCTTTTGTTATTGATGTTTTTGGGGGGTTGGCGGGGGCAATCTTGGAGGATGGGGACATCGAAATACTCCAGTCATATTTCTTACATTGCTACCTATTAGGAAGAATTCTTCAGACCTGGGAGGCACAAACTGCTCATGGAATCCCCAGCAATCTCTGGAGGAACCCTGATCAAGGAACTTAGAGCTAATGGCCCTGATTTATGAAAGCTCTCCAAGGCTGGAGAGAATACACTTTCAAAAGTGAAGCTGAGTGATCCAGAAAACATGTAATGGATTTTTAAAAATCATTTGCTAATTGCTAGCAAATGTTTTGAATCCTGGATCAGATCCATTCCAGGTTTGCTGGATCACCTAGCTTCACTGATGAAAGTGTATTCTCTCCAGCCTTGGAGAGCTTCCATAAATCAGGGTCAATATGTTGATGTATAATCTTTACATGACTAGCTAGGTTCATTTGTTCTACCAAATAGTATAAAATACCATGTATTGTCCTGGTCATTGCAATTTAATGGTAAGTGTTCTCTGCATGTCTATCTGAAAGAATAAGTAGCTATGAATTCCTTAATATTTACTGAGACTTGGCATTAACCATAGCGAAGTAAACAGAAAATCCATTGGTCATGAAATTAAACTGCTGAAGGGGGATCTGCTAGGTTCAAATGTAGAAAGTGTTCAAAGTTATGAGATTCGGTAAAGTAGCTAATTGGTAAAGGCCTAAAATAAAGGTATAAAAAAGGCCTAATAATATACTTAAAAGTTAGACTAATGGGTGATTGTAGATGTAATATCGCAACCGCCCCAGCTTTATCAGGAAATGGTCATTCCTGAGAAAGCTGTGACTCTCTGTGGAGGTTTTTCTACTGACCCAGTATTCAACTTTGCACATTTTGATGACCAAAGGATTCCACCACTTTTCTTCTGCTATATATTGCAACTGTACTAGAAAATAATTTCCTCTGTATTTTTCAGTATTTATATAACAATCAGTCACATATTTTAATTGTTGACTTTTTAAGATATTTATGTCTATTGCTTATTATATGTTATTTTGTGATATTTTATGGGTCTCACCAGCAAAGGACATCTTCTAAGTTTCTGGAGTAGCTGGTTATACCTTTAGCCTATTTGAAACCAGTGGCTTGGATTTTGGATATCTACTATATGGTTAGTGTTTTTAACATTAGTCATTGTATAACTTAATATGTGTCAACAATGATCTCACAGTGAATAATTGGGAAGAGAGTTCTCTATATGGACCATTTATATATTTATACAGGGTGATCATATCCCCCCTTATACGTCTCTTCTCAAGGGAGAATAGATTCAGTTCAACTAATCCCTCCTCATTCAGCTAATCTCTCTCCTGATTATGAATTATGACTGATTGAAGTCCAAATGAATGATTCCTGTATAGTTACCAGCCACATGACTCTAATGATGTTTTTTTTGTCTATAAAGGAGGTATTCTAGCCACCACTGTAAGGGGGCACTCGTTCAACTAGTCACCAATTTAGGAGGCTTTTCCCCCCACTGACCTCCCCACTGAGACTTTAAAATTATTTTATGGTTTTCTCTGGGTAAGAAAAGGTTGGGAAAAGATGCTGTGAGATGAAAAATGATGCTAAATGATTGCAGGATATGTTATGAAGCTAGGGAAAGGACATAGGGTGGACATTTTTTGGAGCTGACAGTCAACTATGCCTTACAGTTGGATTAAGAACACGTAGGGTTTTAGGCACAATTGCAATTTGCCCCTTACCAGAAAAATAACAAAAATGTGTTTGTAAAACATCACTATAACACAAACAATACACACAAACATTTTATAAAATAAACATTTCAAGTGAACAATGCCCCACCATTGGTGGTGGTCAGCAAGTTGAAAATATGCCCTTGTAACCTGCAAAAAAACAATGAAAGGAGAAGAAGCAGGTCGCCTATTTAGACTCCCTCAGCCCATGTGCTGCTGTAAAGGAATAGGACGCTAATACTAAATTAAGCTACCTGCACTGCATACTTTAAAAAATAACGATATAGTAATGCATAAAAAGCTTTTTTTTGTCTTATGGAGTTCCTAGAGTTTAAATTTCAAATTAAAAAATGAAAACAAATCAATGTGTAATATATTATGTTGAAGTCACTCTTATATTTTCTCCATCAGTGGAGCTTTCCCTGTAAAGATCTGTTCTTGAATCCATCATTCCCTTGGGTGATAAGCAGCTGCTGCTACTCTACCTGCTATTAAACTATCACTTTTGTCATGGGCAGGGGAGCGGGAATTGACCTGATGATGATACACAGATGTTCAGGGATTTCCTCTGCACAGCTTTGCATAAGATCGTTCAACGTTTGCCAGCTGAGTTTATGGATTATCGAAAAATGATAAGCCATTCAAAGAATTAAGGTGAATGAATAATATCAATCTATAGTGATGGTATTTTACTTTTTGTGCATTGATATGTGAAGTGTTGACAGTAAGTTGATATGTAATTGTGAAACAATCGGTATTCCTTGGGAAAGTCTCTTGTATGTTCATTCTGATCAATTCTAAAGCAAAGTCTGGATGACTTCAAGCTCTATTTTATTTTAAAGAACTATAATAGTGTTTTGTCATAATGCCATCAGAAAATGTACAAAGTCCAATAAATTACCTTTGATATTATTACAACTCTACTGGAAAATTTTCAGCTTAAAAGAGAAATAATTTGTTCTTACAGTGCCCATGCCTAGTGATTGGCTGGTAGATGTGCGCATAATCCTCTGTACCTGGAAATGTTGGGTATTGTCATTGGTCATGCCAGGGAAGCACTGGGTATTAGTAGGTTAGAAGGGGCCTTTGCAGGAACACTGTCACCCTAATGGTAAATGTGACACTGGACTTGATTTACTATAGAAACTGTTCTCTTAGAAAAATGAACTTTCACTTAGCTTCACCGTATTCACTTGCTAAGCTTTAATATTATTATTATTATTATTATTAAACAGGATTTATATAGCGCCAACATATTACGCAGTGCTGTACATTAAATAGGGATTGCAAATGACAGACTAATACAGACAGTGATACAGGAGGAGAGGACCCTGGCCTGAAGAGCTTACAATCTAG
>NW_027318745.1:0-5282 GCF_032062135.1 Pyxicephalus adspersus
CAGATATCCTCTAATTAAATACTGCCCAAGAGCAATGCTTGAAGATACACAAATGCTTCATAAATCCTTCAAGGTCACATGTTTTTTTACTTTAAATATACCCAGGACTTTCAAAGGGAAACCTAATAAAAAAGGTAAAACGTGTTTCCGCTGCACTTGGCTTGAAGCTTTTATTCCCAGCAAAACAAGGATATTATTTTAAATTCTTTTAACAAAGTTTTCTTTCTTCTGTTATTAACAATTCTTTGACATTTGAGGAGTTTGGTAATAAAGCGTACCAATTTGAATTATTAGAAAAAGCAGAACAGCTTCTGATTGTTACATTCCTTTAGGAAAATGTATACACACATTTGTGGGACTCCCACCAAGCAGGTCAATTAGGAATATTTTTTATTCATAGACATGAGCAAATATGTACTATTTTGTCTTTTCTGTTTGAATGTTTGCCTTGTCCTTTGATAGCAATCTATTTTTTCATTGCATTCTAAGAAAATGTTCGTTAAAGTTTATATAAAGGGAGCCTATTTTGTTTTTATGATTATACAGTTTTGTATTTGCTGTTATGTATAATTTTACTGTGTTTTGAAATGAGGGTCGAAATACTTAAACCAAAATTTGTGCTTAATAAATCTGTATGCTAAGCTATGCACATTATGTCTGCAGTTGTGTGTTTTATAAATATTTAGAAATATTGGACCATGAAGTTTTTCATCTAAAGATTCTTTAAACATTTTAAGTACTACAATGTGCTTTTTGCGCACTAACTGGCTACATAAAGTTAAACGATGACCCTGTTTGGAAGAACCAACAAAGTAAATCTGCACTGCAAATATTGTTAACAACACAGTAGGACAATTTACAGGTCTTTTAACTTCTACCAGCACGCAGATAATAGTCACCTGGTCACCTGAGATAAAGGGCTATGCTGGTCTTGGACAAAAATCTGACTTGTACAGATCCTGTTGATCAGTCAATCATCCTATGGCAGGTTGATGGGCAATCAATTGGGAACAGTGGTTTTCTTGTACAGAGGAGAGTACAGAGATTTGCCACTCGCCTTTCCTTTCCCTTCTTTATGGAACAGAACAGCATTATGTGTACTCTGCTCGTTTGTTAACCTGTCACTGCAAACAATCATGAAAGATAGTTTCCAGCAACAATCCCCTAACGGCCATTGGACAACTGTATTTAGAATCAATACAACAGTCAATAAACCAATCTGGTCCTTCAGCTTAGAAGCTGAAACTCTTCCAACCTCCACTCCTCCCTAATCAGAACTTTTATTTCTCTGTCATTACTTATTGGGGTTCATTTACTAGAGGAATAGAGACATTTCAAAATGATCATTCACTGAGCTTAGTAAATGAAGTAAAGCTGTGCTTTTTTTCCCCATAAACTAATCGCGCTAGCAAATATTCTGCTTTTTACCTCCTGCATGTTTGGGTATTCACAGTAAAAAAAAAAATTCACCTTGTGTATTAACATCACTTTTCAAACCAAATATATATGTTAGTAAGCAAACAACTCTTCACCTTAGTAAATCAACCCATTTTAGCTGGTTTATAACTAGACAAGTATATGGAGTTGATTCACTAAATAAACAGAGCATGGTAAATTTAAAGATACTTCACTGAGGTAAAGCAAAGTAATTTTGTAAAGGATACTCAATCGTGTTCAAGGAAAAAATGATAGGATGCTTGGAGTCAACACAACTTCATATCAGATAAGGTAAGAGAAAATTAATATATTTACTGAATAAGAGGTATTTTTTTCTGATTTCCAATCACACGCAAGGAAATACTGTTTACACACTGTATAATTACTGTTCACACTTACATACAACCTAGTTATAATAAAACATTACAAACTGGAGTCAGCTGGGATTCCATAATGACTTATATATATGTATATATTATGATTGATATGACTTACAGTTTAAGTGGTGGTTAGCAGTAACTTAATGGTTCGAAACCTGCTAACCACAACAGGTGCAAGTTGCAGACATCCTCTGTGATGCTCAACACTTGTGTCTGGAACCCTCCTCCCCTTCCATGCTCAGTCAGAACCTGAACTGCCTGGATTTCCGACTTCTGTTTGGGGAGGCTGGTATAGAATATTCTCTGCCAGATATTGTATTCCTCATTTTCCAGTTGCAGGGGATGTAGGCAAAGCTTCCCAGAAGTCATTGCAGCCATTCGCTTCCATCCATGAAACACAGACTCTCTTTCTGACAAAGAGGTCATCCCTGTTGATTTTACCATAATTCCATGGACTTTCTAGTGGCTTACCTGTGGGAAGGTGTGTTGGAGGTTTTTGAAGGATGAAAGGATGGTGGTGGGTTAGGCCTGGTTTGTCCCACGAGTCCCTGCATGGAGTTGGCAGACATATAAGTGGAGGTTTGGTGGGGTGAGTGGCAGGGACGTACTTTCAGGAACCTGCATGTAACTTCGAGCTGGTAGTTGTGTTCAATAATTATCCGAAAACTAGTCTTCTATCCCCCTACTTCCTATGTATGTACCTAACTAATCTCTCTTTTATCTGGTATTTTGGATCATAACAATTATTTAATGAACAGACCAATAGGGAAGACATTGGATAAAATCAAGTAATGCAGGTATACTTATAGGTAGACTAATGAATATCATTCTGCAAAAGATTATGTGCTTTATTATGAAGCATAATTATCCATTGTTTATAATTGGGCAACATCATGCTCTGTTTGGTTGCTATAAATATAAATGTGAGAGCAACTTGATTGTGTATGGACACGACAGTTAAAGCGTATATAATGAGGATAATAAGTGGGATAATTGATGTCTTGGTTAAGTTGGTGCTAATATACAATGTATACCTAATAGAAAAGAAAGAATATAACTTGATAATCTCTGGCTTTTAAAAACAGTTATAATTTGATCTACAATATGTTTATATAGCCGTGAGAAAACTAAGGATCCTCATACAATTTTGGATAAAGTGACCTTGGTAATTCTATAACAAGCCCAGCTGATGTATGGTTCTCTTTTGATGAAGTGTGTCCTTCCTTCTCCCCTCTCTGTCCTCTATTTTGTGTTTGCTGTCTCCTTGATAGAATACCATGTACGAACTTATGCTGATGCATGTAAGTTATGGACTCACTTGTTTTTTGATAAAAGTATTCATTCAATAATATAATTTATTTTACCTTGTAAAAGTTTTTTTTTTTTTTTTTTGTGACCTAGAATGCTTACCTCCTCTCTCCTGATGAAGCAGACTTTGTTCTGTGAAACGCATCGGAAATAAAGAAACTACATATAAGTATAACTGTAATTTGTCCTAGAAGGTCAAATTTAATCTTGTATGTATGTATGTAATGAGGGGTTTATGTTACTTATTTGCACAACAGAGGTCTTTTAAGTTACTTGTTTTTTAAATGAATGTATTTTAAGAACGTCTTGAACTAAAACTTTATTGTTTTGAACAGTTGTATGAAAATGAGCAGCATTTATGACATATCTCAAAAAGTCCCTAAATAAATTTGGAAAACTCGGTTTTCTCTAAAAGTTCTAATCCCACACCAGACATCACTGCTTGTTAATTTCTAAGGAAGGCTTCTGGGCCTGACAGGACCCCTTATGAATTCTTTGGTGGAGAGCTTGGCTCAGATAGCTACATTTTCATGTACTGAAGGACATCACGCTGCTCTTGTAGGACGTCCAAACAACCAAAGTGTCATTCTTCCCCCTGCTGTCCAGGAACACTGGGGCAATTTTCTTTTTACTTTTTAATAATGCTAAACATTCTCTCTATCCACTGAGGCTGTCCCATTTTTTTTTGTCTGATGCCACAGCATTTTTCTCACCTATTGAACATCAACACCTTATCATAAACTATATTATATCTAACACTGTTGACCTCAGGATATATTTTCTGCCATTGACTAGCAATGTAAGGGGCAGTATGTTACTTTGACAACTGCGTTTTGTATGGTATTTTGTATGTTATATAGGTCAAACGTTTGAGCTCTATATTCTGTGTTGTATATTACATATTCCTGTCCTCACCATTTTGAAAGCTTTACTGTCTGTTACATACTACTGACCAAGTCGGAAGATATACTTTGACCAATGCTTTAAAAGTCTAGAATAATACATTATTTGTGGAAATATGTTTATTTGGGTGTATACTGCACAGTATATGAAATACCCTCTGCACCAGGAATCGAATTAAGCACATATTATATATGTTTATATATTAGGTACTTTTAAAATCTTGACAAATATGTAATCAAAGCAGATTTTGCAGTGAAAAGCACAGCTAACCTAATATATATAGGCTCCTTCACACATTTAATGGCAGAATGAAGGTAAAAAGACTTAAGAAAGTAAAGAGTTGGTAAACATACTTACCTGATCCCTGAAATCCACACTGCAGGGCATGAACCCAGCATGCTACAAGCGATACTTCAGGAAATGTGGAGTAACTTAAATCTAGGTATCTGATGCTACAGCTTAGTGCAGTGACATTTTTGGAAGATTTTTCTTGGATCTCACAAAAATTACAAAAGACAGGTACATATTTAATACTTTTTCTCCCTACAGTTTGTTTTTGTTTGTTTTTTTTTTTTACATACCGCTGTTTAGTAAGCATGTAGGAGATATGTTACGAGGACTTTGCTTTTTACTGTGTATTAACCACACCTTTTTACTTTTTACATTTCTACTTCAGTCTCCACAAATTGTTAAAAACAAGTTAGATGCCATTTGTAATATTTGAACTGTTCTGGTCATGTGGCTCCTGGGCATTGCGTTTGTGTACTATAGAATATTGCTTCTTAGTGTTTCCATCCTTGGCTATCAAGCTGGCACCAGACATAATACACCTAGTTTTGCTGCATAGAAGTCTTATCAAAGCAATATCAGCAAGCACAATTATGGTAAATTGCATACGTGTGACCATGTTACCCAACACGTTGTTGCCCCCTGTAGGCCACTTCAGGGGTAATTACACGTTAGTGGAACATTGAAATGTACTGGAAACAGTCTAAATATTTATAAACATAAATTAGTAACTGCATAATTATGGAATATGAGGATAAAGTATATTGATTCAAAACGTAAATGAGATAATATGATAAAATACAAATATAGTTTGTAATAATAAACAATATCAAAAGGATTATATATTGCTTTATGTTCCAATAAAGCAACAAGTTACAGGTTACAGATTGATGCAGGGTAAGGCCTGAAAGGTACGTCTAGATCAAATACAGACATATATAAAGTAGGTATTTAATTTACATAATC
>NW_027318746.1:0-5278 GCF_032062135.1 Pyxicephalus adspersus
CCCCCCCCCCCCCCCATATTCTGAACATTTCTGGGTCCTGTCACTTTCATCTATGCCCAGGGACCACCAAACTCCTTGTACACTATTATCATCTCACATCTGGACTACTGTAACCTCCTCCTTTCTGGTATTCCACCAACCTGACTCTCTCCTATGAATGCTGCAGGCAGACTCATCCATCCTTCCCACCACTCCTCAGCTGCATCTCTTTGTAGTTTCCCTTCATTGGCTTCCATATGACCTTAGAATCAAATCCAAGCTCCTGTGCTTTGCTTTCAAATCCCTCCACAGTTCTTGTCCCACTTACATTTCTGACCTGCTTGAAAAATACTCCCTTATCCACTCTCTCTGTTCCTCCAATGGCCTACTAATGACTTCCTCACTCATAACCTCATCACAAGCACGGCTCCAAGACTTTTCTAGAGCTGCCCCAACTCTCAGGAAAGGTCTTCCTCATCCCATCTTTTCAAACTTGCCTACCCATCTTCTTCTGTCTCATAAAACCCTCACTACTCACCTACCAATTTATATCCCCCTCTATTGTGTGATACTTGCCCCACCTCCTAGATTGTAAGCTCTTCTGGGCAGGGTCCTCCTCTCCTCCTGTGTCACTGTCTGTCTGTCATTTGCAACCCCTATTTAATGTACAGCGCTGCATAATATGTTGGTGCTATATAAACCCTGTTTATTATTATTAATAATAATAATATTATTAATAATAAAAGGCAGCAAATCTGAAATTCACCAAACATTCTCTGGTGGATAATCTTTCATATCTGTGTCTATCCAATCGCTGTGATTGATTCTACACCAGAAAATATTTGATAGGTTTCATATTTACTGCTGTACAAAATGTACTATTTTGTGCTTTGGGCATTCTGCTGAGGGTGTTCATGAAAAAAACAGGTTTTGCATTTTTGGTGCAAGGTCTGCTTTAACAAAAGAACATTATGTGCAAAAACCACTATAATTTTCCATTCTTTTTACAATTTTTTTTACAACTGTTACTTTTTATCCCATTTAACAGGACTGTTTTGAAGAATCCAGGGCAGATGTTTGTTAATGAACACAATAAAAAAGGGCGAAGAACTACTGCATTCCATTAACAGGGTATTGGGTATGATTAGCAAATGCTGTGAATTAGACTGGCCATGTGATTTTTCAAAATGACTGCATTAAATTCAATACTCTTTAAATTGACTCAAATGGATGGGAATTTCCACTACTGGAGTAATTCAAAGTCATTTAGATTTCCAATCAGATCAGAGTCTTTTACTAAAAAACTGTAAAGTAAACAGATATGGGTGCTAGGGGTGACTCTCTAAGTAGACAAAGAATACTCTCATTCTCCATTATCCTTAATAAACGGAAATAATGTGGCACAGTGTTGGAAAGCACATGGTCTCCGGCATTAATTCATCAGAAGACTGGCACAAGGGAATTTCAAACACATTAGTTAATTTTTGAAATGTAAAACAATGCTTATAGCCTGGTATAGTGCATCCCATAGGTCCCAAAAGGAAATAAGTCAATCTTACAGCTATATTTGCCTATACCACTCCGCCCTCTGTTTTCTTATTATATCCTGCATGCCAGCCAATGAAAACTTTAATAATGGCAGAGTGGTAGATTGATTTACCATTTGGTATTATTTGAGTACAGGTATTAGCATTACTGAACAGGTAACTTGACATTTTTGATGAAGACCAGAAAAATACTTATAATGCAGTATGTAGGAATGTGAAGATATTGATGGTAGGGCCTGATTCCAGCATAACCACTTTAGGGTGGCATAGCTGCCAGGGGCAGAATGTTTTACCAGCACTTTGGACTATGTCTGCCTGCCTCCTGTACTACCCACTTGCCTGGAACTTGGACCACACCTGCCTGCCTCCTCCACTTGCTTGGATCCTGGGTTATGTGTTTTAGCTGAGGGTCCGCAAAGTTGGTTACTGCAGATATATTACCTGGGTTCAAGAATTTGGAGCCATCAATGACCCTTGTCATTGAACCTTGACTTGTTGCCAAAATTGATTGTATCTGTTTTTTTTGTAAATCAAGCTGCTATTGCCATAAAATCCCCTGGTATGGTGTACTTCATATTTGAGGCTAGGGAGTACAGGTAGGGTATATGGTGCACCGATTCTTTAAAAATCGAAATTATCTTAATTATTTCCATGTTTATTAAATTTTTCTGTAAGGCCATACCACCAGCACAAAACTAGCAATACCATCCTGCAAATAGGCACTATACAAATATTCATTTGCAGCTGTAGTTGCTATATTTTGTTCTGATTTTGTTCCTAATGGAAATGTTTCAGGCCATGAACTTTTTAGCACCCTCTGGTAAACTACATGAACCCCTAATCTTCCCTCTGTGCTACTGGCCTTTACACATTAATGGAACAATTCACATTAATGTGGGGACTTCTGCTATTCATGGACCAGACTAACAGGCATGGAAAATCACATCTATTATTTTACGTTGCTGCTAAATTTGTACTGGTAGAGAAAACCCCCCTCATACATATCATATGCAATATAGCATCAAAGGTAACTGTGCAGAATATTAATACATTCTGATCAGGTTTTATCTTTTAATAATCATCCATTTTGGCATTTTTCATGTCTATGATAATCCAGTGTACAGATTTCTGCATGAATAATATAGTGTATTGTAGTATAATAACATTTCATACATTAATTAGCTGCAGCAGAAATTGTTGGAGGGTTTTGATTTTTTTAATATCATCAATATATTACTGTTACTCACCAAAAATGGTGGTAAAAAATCAGGTTGCAGTGCTGCTGCATGTAAGCCAGGTTGATTTAAAAAAAATATATTTTAATATATATTCCACAGCCAAATATGTACTGTCATTGTACACTGAGACTGCCATGAAAATCATCTTAACACTACATACAGCTTTAAAGTGCCCAAAACCCAATTTGTGTATGTTCAATGTTGCCCTTATCCCCCATCTTAAGACCTCTTCATTCTCTTTGCATTTGTAACAGTGTGTAAGAGTAAGCACACCAACAAAGGATCTGATGCAAAAAGTCATATATAAATCAATACTAAAGAGCTTTAATATTTTTAGCTATTTAAACTGGTGTTCCTGACTCCCCTGGAGAAGCCCTTTGGCAAAACGCATCGGGTAGAACATCCATTAAGTCTCTGAATGCTTTTCCATTCTGTTTTTTTGTGAACTATCCTGCAACTGAACTAAGATAAAACGATAGGTTAAAGGATCTCTGTTAGAGATTCTTTACCTGGGGGTGCACCGGCCAGAGCCACTGACCATGTCTCCCATTTGCATCACAGGCTCAGGGAGGTGGGTGAGTTGTGTCTTTGGACACAACCCACCCACTCTCCCATGGCAGGATCAGACCTGTGATAGGAGAGTAGCCGGGTTCTGGCATCATGACGTCACCTCTGAATGACAGACGACTTCACAGAGTCCGTAAGTGTAGTCATCCATGACAACCAGAAGGTTTGGCGACCAATGCTATGTATTATCAGTGTATATATATAAACATATTTCTAAAATATATAATAAGGATAAAATAACAATTACAAACAAATTCTAAAGTAAACAAGGAATATGATGAGTGCTATTGTCCCAACAAATGATCACAATCAAAAAAAGCAAATAAGGTCCCAATGCCTAATGTTTCAGGTGGGAAACCTCTTTCCCAAGCCCTTCTTCAGATATCCCGACAGATGATCAAAACCAGGAAGAGGAAATAAGGTCATATATTTAACAGTGTTTCTCATCCAGGGATCTGTGGGACCCTGAGGTTCCTCCAGAGGTTGCTAGGGGTTCGGCGAGCAATGAACAATTGTAGAAGGGGTCCCTGAGGACTTGAAAATTATTTCAAGGATTCCCCAATGTTAAAAAGATCAATTAACCTTAATGATAGCCAAAATTTACCATGCTTACACCCCACACACTTTAATAGGATTTGCCAACAGCTCCGCTTCCCTAAATTTAAAACATGGTTTGCCAGATCCTTTGGAATTGTACCTGAGCAGATTTGCTCATCCCTTTACCCTACATTAAGTGCAATGTATATTTATTGTACATATATACTGTAGTAGTTAAAATATATATATAAAATATATTGTTTATTTCATATGACAGGACCCTTTTAAAAAGACATTTCAAATAAAGTCAACAGTGCTTAAAAATGAAAAATTGTTGCTAAAACATTGGCTATATGTACATTATACTGCCAATTTTTGGTCTGAGAAATGTAACTTTGTTGCAGGTAAATTTGCTTTTATTTTTGTGTAGTGAGGCACAATTTACTGTAGGATGAAACAAGGTTTGACATGTACAAAGTAGTAAAGGAACTTGTGATTTTCTCTGACGACCATGCCTTCTAACTTCCTCACATCATACCTGTGAGAGGGCCTGGGATGCCTTAAAGGCAAAGCACAAGGTTTTTGTGCAGTGAAAAGCTTGGTGACAGATTGCGTTTTATCCTGTTGCGCCTCTAACGTGATGATAAGTGGGTCGTTGCCTTTAAATAGATTTTTTAAATAGACGGTTGAACGAATTGAATGGTGTTTCTGTGCCAGCACCCTGACTCACTTAACAGTCAGCTGAGCCTCACTGCCTTCTAGTTGTTTTTATGGTTTTTTTTGTTCTGGTGACTGCTGGCAATTAAAGGTGTGAATTACAGCTCACACAGCTCAGGGGTTTGATCTTTTTTGCACTTTAATGCTATTTGGGCTTTTGAAAGTTGTTCTCGAGTTTGTGAGTCTGGCTTTCTGTAAATGAAACAAGTTGTTGGTAGAATGCACAAACTTAAAAGACGCACGGTGGTAGGGGGAAATGGCTGTGGCTAGGTGTAGGTCTCTTACACATATTTTAGTAAGTTAAAGGTAGAGAGATAAAAAAAATAAATAGCTTGTCAAAAGATCAAATAACAAAATAAATGGTGCAATGTTTACTTTCAATCCAAAAATTTTCCCTACTTTTTATCTAGTGTCCCCAGTCTAAGGCTAGGTACACACGTTCAATAATTATCGTTTGAAACGAATGATCAACGATTATTCCTGATTATTTTGATTGTATTGTGCACAATTCTGTACATGCTGTAACGATACAATCATTCAAATATAATCCACCAATAATGTACACACGCTAGATACGATTGTTTGAACCATGCAGAAAGTGACATGTACAGGAAAAAGTGTACCGCAAAACAACCCACGATCACTTAACGACCGTACACACACAATAGATTACGAACGTTCGATGCTCAATTA
>NW_027318747.1:0-5276 GCF_032062135.1 Pyxicephalus adspersus
TGTGTGTACAATATCTACGAACGATCATGTCGTTATCTCTATGTGCAGGATCGGTGCTATACGATCGTTCGTATATATCGTGCAGGATCGTTCGTCGTTCGTTTTCCAACGATAATAATTGGAAGTGTGTACGTAGCTTAAGGTGTGCTGCCATGTTTTTATTTACTCTCCAAACAAACCATACTTGTTCAGTCTTTATCTAATTGTTAACATTTAACATGCTAATTGAGGCCTGTGGTATCTGAGATGGAGCACTTTTTTCTTTGCAATTTCGCTGAATGATGCACTGTGTGACTATGGGGTGAAGTTTCTGATATGTCCACTCCTGGGAACATTGGAAACAGTCTTGAATGTTTTCCATTTTGAAGTAATCTTTCACATTGTAGAATGATGGACTTAACATTTGGAAATGACCTATAACCTAATCATATCTAAGATCTGGACCAGCAAACTTACAAAAGTTCTGATTTTTATTTCCTAATATCTAAAATTTTAGAATTGAAAGAGGGTGTACTTTCTTTTTCACATGAACGTATGTGCTTTTTTATTGACTATAATGTAGGAGGCACCAGGGTTTGAATCAAGAAACAGAGACTCTGCTTGAGGAAGTTTGAAAAACTGTATGAGACAAGTTCCTTGTTATTATTAACAAGACTAATTTCCTTGACATTTGCATTTCCCAGTTAAGCCCTGTTCCCGAATAGGAAAAATTCTCACTTTGAAACATTGGTGTGCAGAAAAATCACATGTGAAGTGCTTGTAGAGTTGTTTGCATAATCTCTATTATAGACCTAACCTGATCCCCTTTCTATATTATAAAAGCATCATTTGTAAACCTGCAGTGCCCACTGTGTCATAAATAAAATGAGACAGGTCCATTATCATAATAATATCTATATGCTAATAGCAATGCATGCCATGCTGAAAGGTGAATTGTAGTGGTTCTTTTCACATGGTGGGAGTGCTTCTGTATTTGACAGGTTGGAATGAAGGATGATTTACACTTGTCTAAATGGGTTGAGTTACAGCACAGAAACCAGGAGATACCAATCTGATAGTGGGCAAAGCATAGACAACATATAGGGTTACCTGAACTAGAAGATGATTGACAGAATATTTGCAATAGAATGGGGTGGAATTTACAGGTATTAATGATATGAGTATAATATGAATAATGTTATTGAATGTATAGTGTAGCAGTTTCGTCAGTTTGGAATTATACATTGAAAAATGTCTGCAGTACATCAACTGTATCATAATTGTAGGGCTTATTTTATTATATTGATGTTCCATATAGATAAAATGTTTTTATGCAGACCCATACCGGTACTTGCTTCCTGGTCAGACTCCTATTTCTAATAGCTCCAGGGCTGCAGTGGGATCACCTGGTGTTTAGGAGATTTTGTGATGCCATGGAGGACCTGAAGAGGTCTGTATAGGGGTCCTTAGTATTTTCCAACCATGTGTGGTAGTTCCAGGCTTGCTTTTGTACGTGTGGCAAAAACTGCACAAATAAAGTATGAGGAATGAAACAGGATGTGCAGAAATACTCCAAGCTATGTACTTTGCAGAATGTTAACACAGGTTGATGCTGTTGGCTAGTTGTGCTCATCTATACTTTTGTAAAAAAGAGTATCTTCATAGGAGGGACTTTTTCTGTTCCCACAGGGTTTAGAGCACATATAACACCTTGTACATCTGCTACACATTTTACATTGTAATTCTCAACCAAACCTTTTGTATTGTGGTTTTATGTGTTCTGCAGCATCGTTTTATTTTCATGTTATGAGAGATGTTTTTTGGGTGATATCTTCTACAGTACTCCTCTCCAGTGTTTCATCTGTGACTTTAAATCATTGTTTTACATCTATAATTTTCATTTACTCAACACAAGTCAGTGCTGTTCTTCAATAAACTAAAATTGTACTTCCGGAATTGTGATTGTCATTTCCAAGTCTTTCACTTCCTGACCAGTCACTGCCATACAGTGAGTTTTGGTCCTCACTGTTGCAACGCTGAAAGTGCAGCTGATTTTTTCTGTGTGTCAGCATTGTTTTTTGCGGTTTTAGAGAAAACCACAATGATGGGGACAGTGATTTAAAGGTCGGTGGGGGTAGCTTTTAGTTACCAATTTGAACCATGAGTTGCTCTTTAAAGGGTTGAAAAGAAGGACAAGAATAGTGCAAATAGATGGGAAACTTTCTAAGACTTATTTATTATGTTGGCCATGTGACTATGCTCAAACTTTCCATCAGCTTTGAGTTGCAAAAAAGAAATAAAAGCAATCATACAGTGAATGGTTTACAGTAATCTGCCACCCACGTTTTTGTTGTTTCCCTGGTTTCAAGAAATGCAAGTGGAAATTAGTGCAAATTTGCTGATCTCCTAAAACAACCCGAATGTAATAACTGAACGTTATTGCTTTTTATATACTTTTGCTGACATATACTGCACTGCCTAGTACAGTGTTTCTGAACCAGGGTACTGTAAACCTTAGGGTTCCTTGTTAGGGTTTTTTTGAGCCATAAATACTTTGGACCTCTCAGATCAGTTTTACTGATCTTTTTGGCCATCTGTAGGAGTGACATTAGTAATTATTGTATAATTACATTAGTAATTATAGCAGGGGTTCCCCAAAATCTGAATAGTGTTTTAAGGGTTTCCCCAGGTTTAAAAGGTCCAACAGGCAAGCCTTTCCTGATATTGTTGACTCATTTTGTCCATGCCCCAAAGGAGTTGACAGTAATGTGCCCAGTTCTCAGGATTTTCCCTATACACGCAACAGTGGACAGTTTCACTGGGGAAAATAATTATTTTTGATCATTTTGAACGAGACTGGTTTCTCAGTCTCACCACCTACCTGCATTTTTGTGACATACTAAGCAGGTGAACGGGCAGGTTTTGCTTAGGTTGTTTAAACCGAATTTATTCTACAAATGCTTTAAAAATTGAGGTGCCATTAATGTTATTTTGTATGGAGTCTTTTAAAAACCCAGCACATCTAAAACATGTACAAGTTTATTCTCCGGATAAGGAAGGGATTCTTCACTGTAAGGTCTGTGAAAATGTGGAATAGGTTCCCTCAGGAAGTAGTTTTAGCAACTACTATAGATGGATTTAGGGAAAAGCTGGATGCTTTTCTAGAAGCACAGAATATAGCTGGGTATTAAAGTTTTTTAAAGTAAAGATAACAGTGACTGTTGATCCAGGGAAAATCCGATTGCCTCATGAAATCAGGAAGGAATGTTTTCCCCTGTTGGAACAAATTGTACCAGGGTTTTTTTTTGCCTTCCTCTGTATCAACTATGTCCATAGGATTTTATATCTGGGATATGTTTATTTCCCTAGTGGTTGAACTCGATTGACTTTTTTCAACCTGTAACTGTAAAAGGTTTGAACAAAAAAAAAAAATCTTTATACTGTACTTAACAACCTTGTCAGCCTATTTTTCTAATCTCATTCAAACAACTCAAGTAGCTTTAGGAAAATCCTAAAGTGTTTGTATTTTGGGGTATATTTTGTATTTATGGGTGTGTGTTAACTGATAGCCAGAACCTGCAAAATAAGCACAGCATTTTTGTTCTGCTAAAATAGAATCTGAGCATTGAGAGTGTTTAATTCACTATATTAAAGAAATAAGATTTTCTTCCTCTGGAAATTCGGCAATTAGAAGCAGACAGATCGTTCTCCCTTGGGCTCCTGTTACGGAAGTCAGAATGCTGATATTTATGAGTTTCTTGGTGAGACTGCTGAATTGGCACTATACAGCTTGTTTGAAATCCTGGACTGTTTGATCTGCCATGAGTTAAAATGTAGAGTGTGAACATCCCTACTGCTCAATCAGTAGTGTGGGATGAAATGTGGGGAGTATTATCATAGGCAGATGCATTCGCCTTCTCCAAAGGATATTGCTACAACAATATCTCTTGAGTGCTTTGAACAAGATTTTCTAATGGTTGGATTATTTTTGTCTACACTGTTTGGGTAAAGTTATTTGAGGACTCCTGAAAATCCCCAAACACTTAAATACATTTTTATGCAGAGTGGTGATGACATTCCTTATAGTTGAAGAGTTTTTACATCTCTACTGTAAGATGTCCTGAGTATTGGGGAGTGACAATGCAATTCTGTGTAACTGTGTCTGGCTTGTCGTTTATTTTTCAAGGAATTCCCATCATAGCTGCCAGGGGAAATAAAGGACTGAAAGGAATATGAGTAGGACCGTTTTTCAGTAGAATATTAGTTATTATATTGTTGTGTATTTACTACTCTAAATTTATGAGGATGTTAGATTTACTGAAGTATGTATTACCATATGAATGTGCAAGTCCATATGGGTTTGCAAAGATCCTGGGACACATAGCTCTGTCTCGAATGAAGTTAATCTGGGGAGGCAGTATTTCCTAAAGCAGACCTTTTGCAGATTAGGTAAACTGCCATTTCAAACCTGGATCTAAAAAGTACAGCATGTTTGGTTGATGATCTGATCCTCAGAATGAGTGTGCAGTTCAGGCATTCAATATATTATCCTACAACATGTGCTGATATTATCTGTTCAGAAATGTAATTTTTCATAGTCTGCTTTAAACTGCTGTAGATATGGTCAATATTGGACCCCCCATGCTAATGTTATAATGGCACACTGTACCACTGCAAATGCCTAAGTAAAACGTTATGAACCTAATTATAGAGTAAATGCTCCCCTTTACCCTTGCTTGAGTTTTGACATTACATTCTATTGAGATGTGCTAACACACATGTGTTTAATGTTGGTTATGATGAATGTTAACATACATTGTGTTTAGGAAGCCCAATATTTAAAAGCATTTAATCTTTAGGAAAAGCCTCTGTTGCTCTCTGCCCACTCTTATGGGCGCTGTGGAGTTTTCCATTCTCATGCTCATATTTTAATGTTTTATTTTTCAACATCTCAGTTCATTTTGCTGCTTACAGCAAATGTTAGATGGACTGCCAGCACTCTAATTGATAATGTTCACACTGAACAGGTGTATAGGCAAGAGAGCAAAGATCATACATGGGTGACATAACTGCATTCCCGGTGAACGCTAAGAATTGATTGATCCAGTGTCTGTAGCTTCAGAGGTCAGTGAGGGCTTAAAACTCGTTTACTACTTGTTAAGTGTGTGTTACTTTTGTGAAGTATATTTAAATCTTCAGGGTAAGTATAAAGGTGCGTACACACTTCCAATTTTTATCGTTCCAATCGAACGACGAACGATCGATTGGGCAAAAAATCGTTCGTAAAAAAGTAACCA
>NW_027318748.1:0-5274 GCF_032062135.1 Pyxicephalus adspersus
GATGGGTAGGTGAGGTTGAAAAGTTGGGTTTTTTAAAGCAGTAGAAAGTGTGATTTCCTGTATGATTGAGGTGTTGGATGGTCGTGCTGGGATCCTCAGTTTAAGCACCCTAAAGCTGCGTACACACTTGCAATTTTTGTCATTGGAAAGGATCTTTCACGATCCTTTCCAACGACAAGGGAGTGCACGATGCATGAACGATGACATTTCCAGGTCCGGTCACTTTCACCTATGCAACATCTCCAAAATCTGCCCCTACCTGTCCCCTGAGACCCCCAAACTCCTTGTACATGCTCTTATCATCTCTCGTCTGGACTACTGTAACCTCCTCCTCTCTGGTATTCCACTAACCCGACTCTCTCTACAATCTACTATGAATGCTGCAGCCAGACTCATCCATCCTTCCCACCTACCTACCCACCTACCTACCCCATACACAGCCTTCCCACGTACCTACCTACCCACCAACCTACCTCATACACAGCCTGCCCACAACTCTTCTTCTGTAGCATCTCTTTGTAGTTATTCATTGGCTTCCATTTCACCTTAGTATCAAATTCATCTCCTGTGCTTTGCCTTCAAATCACTCCACAGTTATTGTCCCACTTACCGCTCTGACCTAGTAGAAGAATCCCCCCTAGTCGCTCTCTTAACTCCTCCAATGATCTACTAATGACTTCCTCACTCATAACCTCATGACATGCAAGACTTCTCTAGACCTGCCCCGACTCTCCGGAATGGTCTTCCAAATCCTATTCGGCTTGTTCCTACTTTCTGCTCAAGAACCCATCTCTCCTAAACACATTAACCACTTACCCACCAATACATATCCCACCTCTTGTTGTGTGCCATTTCACCCACCTCTTTTATCTCGCTTACCTGTCTTTTTCTGTCTCCTAAACCCTCACTACTTCTCACCACTCCATTGGCTGCTAATTCCAGCTACTCCTAGATTGTAAGCTCTTCAGGGCAGTGTCTTCTCCTCCTGGGCCACCATCTGTCATTTGAAATCCCTATTTAATGTACTGTGTAATATGTTGGCGCTATATAAATCCTAACTAATAATAATTGGTGGAAATTTAGGTACAACTACCCTAAAAGGGGCAACATCCATCCACATGGCAGCATATAAAGGCCTCAATTGAATATTCACCTAGAGTGAAAAAACAAAAAAAATACCAGGGGGCCGAACTATTTGACAAAACAGACATGTAATGTGTCTAACTAACATGCATGCTGGGGGAATACATTTGGGGGAGCCAGTAATGGGGGATTGGGGGGTTCTGGTAGATCATAGACTTAATAACAGCATGCAATGCCAAGTTGCAATATCTAAAGCAGAGGTAGGCAAACTCCATTCTTTAGGCCGGATACAGCCTAGCCACTATTCCAGTCCGGCCTAATGACCCCCTAATTATTTATTGTTGGATCCGACCTAATTGAATTGTCGCGTTATTACGATACCGTCATTATCATTGAGTTCCCGCCCAGTAACCCCGATTACTATGCCTAATGAGCGAAGCAATGTGCAGTACCAGTCTCCGGAAGGATGACCTCGAAATTTGTGGCTTCAACCCCGAGTGGACTGATGAATTATTCTTCATCCAACGTAGCAACAAAGCCTTGTGTTTAGTGCGCAACAACACCAACAGCGCTATCATGGAGTTTGCAGGTTCTCCCCGTGTCTGCGTGGGTTTCCTCCCACATCCCAAAAACATGCAGTTAGGTTAAGAGATGGAGACATAATCCTGCCCCTGTACAAAGCATTGGTCACACCACATCTGGAATATGCAGTCCAGGTTTGGGCCCCAGTTATTATTATTATTACAGAGTATTTATATATCACCATCATATTACACAGCGCTGTACAAAGTCCATAGTCATGTCACTAACTGTCACTCAAAAGAGCTCACAATCTAATATCCCTACCATAGTCATATGTCATTAATGTAGTCTAAGGTCAACTTTTTTTTTTTTTTAGGGGGAAGCCAATTAACCACACTGCATGTTTTTGGGGTGTGGGAGGAAACCAGAGATACCCGGAGGAAACCCACGCAGACACAGGGAGAACCAGCAAACTCCATACAGATAGAGTCCTGGCTGGGATTTGAACCTAGACCCTAGCACTGCAAAGGCCAGAGTGCTAACCCCTAAGCCACCAGTTCACCAAAAGGACATTGTGGGATTGGAGAAAGTGCAGAGAAGGGCAACTTAACTAATAAAAGGAATGGAGGAGCTCCGCTATGAGGAGAGATTAGCTGAACTGAATCTATAAGGGAGATTTATAAGGGGGGATATGATCAGGATTACACCTTCCATCATAGTTTACCTTCTCCAGCCTCAGAGATCTGTAATCAATCAGGCCCAATCTGAGTTTTGAGCTTGTCCCTAACTAAGGCACATTAGAATTATTTTCCTTGAAACTTCATTATTCCCTAGAAAAATGAGGACAACAATTCCTATTACAAGCAGAGAAATAACAATCTAGCCAAGATTTTATCCTCAGGGACAATTCACAAAAACCCGTGCTCAATGGGTTGTGGTGAATTGGGGATTTGGAACCCCATTCCAAATGTATATTCAGCCTTATTACAATGCAAGTTAAGGACCAATGGAGTTTGCACCATAATGCAGAATAAAACTGTGAATGGCTCCACTCCTTACCTAGGCAGATTTGGCCCCTGCAATTTAACATCAGTCTTTAAAATGCTTAAAATAGCTGACTTTAGTACCGGTACACAATAATATATTAGCTGGACAGGATTGTGCTGCCGGGGGCTTCCCTAAACCTTATTGGTATCTCCTGGCCCCATCCTGCACCCTCCAGGGGACAAAGTGTGGCCTTCAGAATTCTATTTTCCGTCGGCTTTATGACTACTTACCTGTCATCTTGAAGCAGTTAGTAAGAAAGTCTTTTACAGCTTTCCCTTCTGGTTCTGTAAGAATAAATTTGGAGCTAAACAGAAGAAACAAAGATGGAGGATTAAATGAAACAATTGAAGTACAAGTGAAACATTACTGGTACAACTGTGAAATTAGATTGTAATTTGTGGGAATGATCCCAACAGAGCCTCAGATTAAAGCAAAGATTTGACAGGACTTCCAGTTTTTTCTATCTCCATTTAAAACTAAAACACAAACCAACTAAGTTCCTGCAGCATCCCGAACATTTCATTTCATTGCTAGATATCAGCATGTTTTATTATTATAACTTTCTGCAGTTTTTTTCCAATGGAGAGGAACCGATAGTTCCGGATCACCCAGACTTCTCCGGTGTTTGAGAGCTTTCGTATTTCCGGCACGCTGAGTCTGATTTATCATGAGAATGCGGGATCTGGGTGCAAGTCATATACTCTGAATCATAAATGAGCATCCAAATTATAGTATGACAGCATCATTAGGATGCAACTGTGTGGGCTGCAGGTTTCTCTACAGATCTTTAGTAGTATGCTAATGATGAATTGGTGAACTGTAGCACCTATGCTCATTTCATTGCCCTAGGGACCACTTTTGGTCAAAAAATATCGGGGTAGTGAATCGTTCCCACTTCTGTCCTCTGAAGTCTGGTTTTCCAAAAAAGAAAGCAATGAAAACCAGAACCCCACCTGCTTGTGCCATTGATGGATGAGAGGGTCCCTCCCCCCCCACAACATGAACCCTTTGCAAGCAAGGAGTTTATATGGAATTCGAAAGCCCCCTTTAATAGGGGCTCCTCAGATATCCTCCCCCTCACCCTGGGGTAAATAAAACCAGTTTCCTATTAATAAAAAGGGAAGAGGAAATCTGTAGAAATAAACACACAATGCAAGAGCAAACAGAAAAATCTTTATTATTCCGTTTTCCTGAAACTTACCTTTGCTGGATCCGGTGATGTAAAGTTTCCCATAATGAGTTCTGTGATTCCAGCGGCAGGAGCTTCAGATCCCTCGCTGAGCAGTTCCATGTCCTGAGCAGCTCTTCTTCCCTCAGACAATGACAAAGGCTCCATCCACATGGAGGAGGCTCTCGTCATATTCGCCCAACCCGTCCACCTGTTGCCACATCTGATGGCATCTGGCTGAATGGAAGGAGTTGTTCAGACATTGAGTCATCCTCAGGTATAGTAAAATGGTATTCCAGTGACATACTTTATAAGTAAGCCCCAGCAGTTATATTGACCTAGCATATGAATATTGTGACTGGTTCTCCATAACGGAAAGTCAGTGGCAAGCTGAGATAGTCGGAGGAGAGTTCTAGGCCAGGTCTGGTCACTAATGCACACAATGAGGGGTCTCCATGATATCACCATTGCTAAAGAATATTGGGAATCTGCAGATATTATTCCTGTGCTGAAACAATGTACTATGAAACCCAATGAGGAGAGAGATCCTATTTGTCCATTTATATTTTGTCTTCCAATGTATATATTTTATCACAGGAACTCACAATGGGATCTACTTACCAATCAATATTCAATACAGGATGTGATAGTTGCTTTACTTTGGTTATTTCTTTTTGCTGGTATTTAATGTTATATTTCTAGTTGGCACCAGCCCATCTCACCCAATATCACATATACCCCATTAATACAGAGGGTAATAATCTCTGATAACAGATATCACATATACCCCATTAATACAGAGGGAATTATTATAATAATGCACTACACAAAGACACAGCAGTCAGTTCTGGAAGGGATGCAGGCACCTATCCTGGCTCACATGTTCTCATCTCTGTCCCTGTAGCTCCTGCATTTCTCTATATCCTGATCCGGGTTTCTCAGGCCACTATCAGGGGCAGGAAACACTTCAACAACTTTATTTGCAATTTACAAAGTTACAACTCAGCAAGCAGATAGAAAAAAAGCAGTCCCCTATACTATCTTAAACTTTGTTATTGTTTTTTTTATAGCATTAGTTACCCTGTCATTTGTGGAACAAAAACCAAGATTTACCTCATTTAGAGCAGATTTAGGAAATTATATTTGATATCAATATGTTTGCATCTTTCATGACAATCTGGATTCTTTGTGAGAGCTATTGCACTTTGGTTGTCTTCAAAAATTGTACCTGGCTCAAACTGACATTGTACAACAACACAACTGTACACGGTATAGACTGTAGATGTGTCACATTGTTACATACCCTGTTTCCCCGATTATAAGGCGCTGTCTTATATTTTTTGAAATGCCAAAATATGCCTAGGTCTTATTTTCAGGGGATGTCTTATTTTTCAATGAAGAAGACTACAGTACACATTTATTGTTGAAAGTCACTCATGATCACTCGTGTTCCA
>NW_027318749.1:0-5274 GCF_032062135.1 Pyxicephalus adspersus
ATCTAAATATGATTTGCTAATGAAGCTGTACTTACCTAAACCACTATCCAGGTCCCCTAAAAGTGCCCCTGATCAATTGCTTTGGTGGCATCTGCACCCGCTGGTCCTTTGTCAGCTCCTCTTACTGACATCACCATGGGTCTTCTGGTCCATTCAAAAAAAGGACCTGCCGCAGACGAGCAATGGTCGCATTTATCTAATGCAGGTCTTGAGATTGACTCCCAGAAGAAATACCCCACTGAATATAAACAAGAAAGAGCGAAGATGGCACTGAACATCACATGACTGCACCTTTAGGTGAGTAAAAAAATGTTTAATTCTTTTTAAGTGCGGTGGGATGGAGGTGTGTGAGGAAATTGTGATCATGGCGGTAAGGTTTAGGAACTACCCCTTGGAATATTGCAAACAAATAGGTTTAATAAACTTGTATGTTGAGATTCCTTTAAAAGTTCAGAAAGTGAATGTCTGGTTGTTCCTTTTTCACAAATAACTAGACTTCCTATGCAAGGAAATGGGTTGTTCACGCATTTCTGTACCCCATGTCTAGAACGGAAACCATAACACCTTGTTTGCTGATGCAAACTAGTTTTATTAACTCCGTAATAAATCACCCCTTATAACTTTAACATAATATATGTTTGGTTATAAGGGATCAAAACACAAGCCATGAGAAAAAAAGAGACTAATTGTTTTATTGTCATGAAAGTGCTGTAGGTGATAGCTATAAGGCAAAAAAATAATAAAATAAAATGACTATAATCATCCTAACTTGTGTCCTATTTTGTCTAGCTCCAATAAAAAAAACATTTTTATAGAGGGTTAGCACATATTAGATTTAGATTACTTTGTCCCCAGTTGGAAGATTCACCTTCTCTGTCCGTCCAAGTTACTATTATCACTAACACTAAAAGTGTGAGACAATCCATTCTGAGACAGAAGAGCAATGGAAGAGTAATTTACCAGGTGGGTTTATACCACCCATCGTGGTGGCAATTCTAATGTTTCACAATCTGGAATACTCCCAATTGGACATATGCCCACCTTTCTCTCCACAAAAATCTCAGATTCACATGTAAAGAGAACCACATAATAAGCAAAAGTTCCAGATATATTTTATCAGTAAGGTGCAGTCATATGTTTTAGAAGTTCTACAGGGCTTCCATTATTAGAGATAGCTAGCGCTAAATTTGAAGAAGAACTGGATGATGTTTTCCTAGCTAACAGTTAAGCAGAAAGGTTTAGGGCCATGCCACATGGGTAACATTGTTGCTAGAGATACAATGCCAGTGGTAGGGACATGCTTAAAGAGCATTCCATTAACTGATGTGGAATTTCTCCCTTCCTGCCTATGAAGCAGGATTGCGGTTGGAAGTTACAAGGCAGTGAGGTCACTGGTGATGCTAGTGGGAGAGCAATTCCAAAGAGACTACCAGGAAGTGTTTTAGCGATCCTACTAGAATTGCCAGCATAAAGATTGCCTAACATTGCCCAAGTGACTGGGTTGGACACCACTGGGGCATGCTTATGGCAAATTCAGCATTTCCAAACCCTGATAAGGAGGCCCTGTAGAAACCTGGAAACACATTGGTTACTTCATGTGACCAACACACTCAACAGTAACAGAAAACCCAGCGGTGTCCTAATTCTCATGAAAAAAAACATCAACCACTTCCCTATAGTTTTCAAGCATGCTGGGTAAGACGATGAAAAGTTGCTAAACTGTACTAACAATACCTGGAAAAGACAGATAAATCTACATCAAGCCACAAGGACATTCAAGAGAATTTCTGAATGAATAATTCAGAGATTTTTGTATTGACTTACCTTTCCTGCACTTTTCAGTAACTGCGGCGAAATCTTGGAGCCAGAGTAGCACTAAACCCAAGAGAGGTTTTACTCCTGTCCCACACTATCCACAACTGATTAAAACATCTAGACCTAAAAAATTTGGACCTGGTAAATAAAGGGAGCCTGAGGGCTCATTTACACCACTGGAGTGTGCACAAGCATAAACATGAGATACATTAAGGTAACATCATTTAATAGAATAGGCAGCCTTGATGCATTTCATGTTAATTGTATTATTAGACCTTTATTGTAACATTTCCAAGCCAACATACTCATAAAACATGCCAAAAAAAGGTTGCACATACCATTTCTACTTATGTACATCACAAGTTAGTTTGATTATATGTTTTGATTATATGTTTTGCACTGTGCTGCAATACATTGTCTGTTGACAAGGCACAACATTTTTAAAGGGCATTGTGCTGCAGATAAAGAAAAAATTTAAAGGATAATTATAACCCAAATGGGATTTTTTTTCTGCCATCATAGTGATAAGATTTGATACATTAAAAGCTTTAGATATAATGCGTGTACCAGACCACCACATTGCTGTGCCGGAAATTCTTCATCTTTCAGCACAGTGACATGAAGGATCAATTGATGAGACCAAGTGGTCCTCTATTATCCATGTGAGCTTAACCAGCTGATTTTCTGCAATCAACACTAATTATTGGTGCATACAGCTGCTTTGATTACTATCACCCATACTTACCCGGCTGTTCCCTGCAGACGTCCTATCACACACACTACATCTCATAGTTGGGTGCTAGAATTTTAGTATGTGCTTCTAATCTTCCTGAAGAAGCAGTATTTTCTGAACTGTGAAGTTTGAGCTACTAGATTGTAAGCTCTTCGGGGCAGGGTTCTCTCCTCCTGTATCACTGTCTGTATTAGTCTGTCATTTGCAATACCTATTTAATGTACAGCGCTGCGTAATATGTTGGCGCTATATAAATCCTGTTTATTAATAATAATAATAATAATAACACTAGCAAGACTTCAGTCTCCCTTCTCATTTCCTCCTCACTCCTGCCAGCAGCTCCTATATCTTCCTGTATACATTGCTACACTTAATGCTGCCATTTTCTGAGTTCCTGGTCCAATTATTCAACTTAACAGGGATATTATTTGTATGAAGCAGTATCTTTCATTGTGTTCATTATATCACCACCCCTCCACCTCAGTCTTTCTGGGACAACACTGTCTCTGCTTGGCTTCTGTGCTAGAGCAGTATTACAGTATTACAATGTCAAACAAGGTTGGGCAGAATCCAATCTTCAGGCACACTCCAAATTACTTGGAATCTTTCCAGGATTTTTTTTTACAACAACTATACACATGTAACTTAAAAAAAAAAAAGCAGTTCAAAACCATGAATCTATGTGGTGTGGCTCTAAAAGAGATGCTTAGGCTGTTCATTTAGGTTCCTCAAATGTATTCCATTCAAGCCTATATTATGTGTGGGTTTAGATAGCACATACAACCTCCACATATTTAACATAGAATTGAACAAATTGCTGATTTGAACGCACTGGTGTTAAGGTATTTTTAGGACCTCCCACCATATCTAGGGATCTAAACAAAGCAATGAATCTTTAACTGGACGTGATATGCAAGTCTTGATACATCCTAAATTTTAAGATGTTCCCTCCTAAGTTACCAATTATTTTGCAGTACATTAAATAAAACCTATACAGAATGCCAAACCACCAGAATAGCTCAGGGTGGTGTTAAGATCCTGCTGCTTTTGTACAGGCACTCATTATTACTCGGATATAATAAACATAGGCCTATATATAAGGCAGAGCTCAACAAAAAGTGCAGTATCTCCCTGTACCAATCACCTTTAAATAATCTGACTGACATTAAATGCCATTTGGCTGCTTTGGGTTACCATAAATCACTGTTTCTGCAATATAAAATTTAACAATCTTTAACAAAAAAGTGAACAGATCTTACGGTGTTGGAAAAAGAATTGTCCAGTGATGCTTGAGAAGGCTGCACTGGACAATTATTTTTTTAGCCATCTGAATTAGATGGCTTAACCTGAGACAAAGGTCCTCCCTTGGGAGCCATGTAAATACACTTCAGGTATCAAAGTGTTTTATGAAGTTTCAAATCATCATATGCCATATGTGTGTGCTGAAATCACTAGGAAGGCCAAGAGGTACTTATATGTAGTAGGGAAACGTGCCAGGCAATGTATGATCCAGCCCATATCACAGGAGTATTTGTATATAGGTTACAGCATAACACATACATATTAAATAGAGTTGAAAACCTCTGCAAGCAAGGCTCAGACAATCTGCTCCTAGCATGGTGTACACAGGGAACAAAGAGTCTGTGCTTAGTAGGTTGAAGGGGGTGAGGGAGGCACATGTCAGCTCCAGCGCTCCTGTCTACACAGGAAAAGCAGAGCAGGAAGATTGTAGGGATCCCGCAGGGTTGAGTGAGGCATCGGATCTTTTTCAAGCTTCTTTAAGCAGAGGGATATCTGGGGAGGAAAGATGAAGAGAAACCATCAAAAAAAAAATCAAAAGACATTCCCCAAACACATCACTGATTTTCACACAGTTCCGAAATGCAAAACCTGTTTCTCAGAACATCTTGTCTTTACATTTGCTTAATATTGTGTGGTGTCAGTAAACCTAATCTTGCACACTGACTACTTTGAAAAAATAAGTTAATAAGGCAAATCTGGTAGAATTCTGTAGGAAGGATGTAAACCATAACCAAAGTCAAAAGCAAAATGTAGTACAATGCATGTCAAAAGATAAAAACACGTGGCATTAACATAACACTTTATTAAACTTACACTTTAGTAAAAAACAAGATACAAGAGCACTCACAAAAATCCATAAAGGAAAGACTTGTGACTTGACCAGGGGAAATCTTTCCAAATGTGTCAGCTCAAAACTCTTTCCAGTGCCCCTGAACCTGGAAGCTCTGAGCTGACAATCCTGTCCCTCTCCCATCCACAGGAAGATATAAAATGCTGGAGAGAATGTTCAGCATTCAGCTGTCTTAATAGCTATGGATAGTTAAAACATTACTACAGGCTGTGATGAATGCATTTCTATGGGTGTCTCAGTGCAATTGCACAAAGGGTTTTTTTCCTCTAATGTACTAGGCTGTGTGCCCATCAGTTCTGTACTGTTTTACAGAGTTGTGGGCTGCCAGAAAGGGTTGGAAAAGCTATAATGTATCTGTGATCCACCTAGAGAATATACCAAGGTTTAAAAAAGGTTGCAAAAATGCAACTGTAATCCACCTACAAACCTGCTATACAGCCTTGCATAAGCTGTCTTTTTTTTTTTTTTTTTTTTACTGACAGGTTCACCTAAAAATACAACTTATGCACTTGCAATCCATATTTATCAGGTCATCCAATCTATTTGCATCCATCTGAAACAAAAAAGCTTCAAT
>NW_027318750.1:0-5272 GCF_032062135.1 Pyxicephalus adspersus
CAAACGATCCCAAACTTGGCATTGCACTAAAAGTCAGTTTCAGTGGGGGAATAAAGGCTGGATCAAGGGGGGTGGGGGGAAGGGGGGTTTCAGAAGTGTGTGGCAGTGCCATGCAAGGGTGAATTATTTGTGGCAGTCTGGGTCAAACACGGGGGGGTGACCAATACGATTTTTCAAAGCAGCAGAGGTACTAAAATGCACTCAGCAAGACCATCAAGCCGTAATTTCTCAGATTTGTCGTTATCAAAAAAGCCCTATTTTCCTCTATTCTCATTATGTCACTGACCGTGTGACACACAGGGCAAGAGTGGGGGGTGTTAAATGTTTCCAAAAGAGAAAGATGAGTTGGAGGACAGCTGTCAATAGGTGATATTGCAAGGTTTTCTTGTGGGAGGTCAGGAGGCCTGGAATTAGGGATAGTAACTCCATCTCTGGGGTTGGGTTGTAGGTTGTGGCATATAAGTCTTAGCAGGCTGAAAAGATGTCTTGCCAGTATGGTTTCAAAATGGGGCAGGCCCACAAAATATGTAGATAAGTCCCCTCCTCTGTACCACATCTCCAGAAAGTAATGGGGGTCACAGGGAGCATGTGGTGCAGGGTGACAGGATTGCTGTACCAGCAAGAGAGAATTTTTTAGTTCTTTTCCAGTGTGTAGCCACAAACTGATGCCTTATGCATCATTTCAAAGAAGGTTAGCCTATCCAATTCCGCAATCTGGGAACCAAGATTTCTGTGTCAATCTGTAACATATTTAGGCATGGGTTTGTCATACTGGCCCAATTACAATTTGTTTAGAAAAGACACTATAGCCCTGATTTATCAATTAAAGGCGCCTACGCTCGAAGCGCGTACGTATGCGCTGGTCGGCAAGCTCTATTACTGCGAGTTGGGCCCGAGTTCTCGTGAAGTCACCCGCCTGTTTCCTGCAAAGATGAGCAAATATCTCAAATATGCCAATTAAGGTGATTAATTTTCAGCTATGCGATTCAGGAGGAGATGTTAAACTAAATGGTGAGGTGATAGCAATTGATTAGTGTACACCTGCGCCCTGTTCTGTGCGCATCTCCAGTCCATTTTACAGGTCAGTTTGAATCTTTAATGCTTGATGTTTTTTTGTGTAAGTGCAACTTTTTTATGTTACATTCTACTCAATCACAAACTTGCTTCATTTATAGTTACATTTATTGCACTTGTTGTTTTGATACTTTTTCTTTTGGTTGCAACACTGCAAACTAGTTTCTACCAAGCTGGATGGATATATAAGTAGCACTTTCTAATATGTTATCACACAATAGTATGACTTTAAAAAAATATGTGAACAAACATTTGTGACCTGATTAAAATTTCATTCTAGTTTGACTTTAGAGAAATCAAATATTTTAGTAAAAGATTATGGGCAAACATGTTATAATACATGTATTAAGGAACATTTAGTGATTTCACTTGTGTGTGTATGTAAAATTAGTGTTGGTCGAATAGGTCGCTATTCGATTCGACCGCTATTCGGCCGAATAATGCAAAATTATTCGGGTCGTCGAATGCCGAATTCGAATCCCATTAAAGTCAATGGAGAGCTTCTACAGCCTATAAATACATGTAAAAAGACATGTCAAGACTCTCCCATCTCTGCACAACACTGTACAAGTAAAAATAAAATAAGGAAGTCTTTTTTCTGTTGCTGGCACGGCCATTTTATGAGGCGGCCAAGGGAACATACCGGATTTTACACGGTATCCAAGTACAGTCAGAGAGGGACATAAGGGGGTTCCTCTGGTCCAAAAAATATCCACCAGGTTTCATGGCTCCGCTACAAGCCATACACAGGCTTCAGAGTACAGGCAGAGCAGCAGGAGGAGGAGGCGGTGGGCACTGAGACAGAGCGGGCACCGCTTTGGTAACTGGCATCCAGAGTTGGGAACTGTGCAGGCGGCATCAGTTACAGCATGAGGAGGAGGCGTTGGGCCCTGAGAAAGAGCAAGGACGGCATAGGAGGTTGAGGCCATCACCCATATGGACAGTGTCGAAGCTGTAGCTATCAGAGACATGAATGGATCAACAAGATCCCAATCCGTACCAACTATGTAGCAAAACCACATGAAAGGGAACGGGCTTGACGGAATCAGATACACGCTCGCCAGTGTAAAGCTGCCGGATATGCGCGGCTCCGGCCGCAATCTTTTTCAGTTGCTGAATAGCGCGATCGCGTACGATTCCGGATTTCGAATACGAATGCGCGACCAATAATCCGATTCTGCTTGATGAATCAGGGGCATAGTGTGTATGGCTGTGTTACTCCTCCTGCTTTACATAGTAAAAAAGAATTCACTTATGTGATTTTTTTACTTTAATGTTATATTGAGAAGCTGGATGTTTAACATTTTAACATATTCTATTTTGTGTCAGACCTGATCAGGAGTCCTTTGGTTTAATCATCTGCCCAAAAATTCAAGTCACTGGCGGGAAATGATTGCGTCTCCCATTCTGTGACACCTTTCCTGACAAATGATTATAAGCCTGCCCACCACGACAAGCTAGACTCTTAAGGGCAGGACCTACTCTAATCTACACTGCGCTACCCTACTTGATGCTAGTCATCGTTCATCTAATGTTGGATGTGTGATCATGAGAAGCAATGACTTGTTCCGATGTGGGAGGGAGAGGTTGAATCCAGTTGCGCATAATCGCTCGCCTGGCTGCCAACAAGCAAACATTAGTCCATTGTTGTAAAGAGCGTGACATACAATCCTGATTCGTGTTGTCCCGTGAACCAAATAGGAACAGGGAATGGGTGTTAGGGACATGATGTCCAGTAATATTACAGATCAACATAGAAATTTGACGCCAAAAACTTTCAATATGCGGACAAAACCAAAGACGGTGTGATAACGAGGCATTAACACAATTACATTTGGGACATTGAAAATACCATTGTTTGGGCTGTGGACCAGATGAGGAAGGTCTAAATGTCTTATAAGCCCTGTGCAGTAGCATAAATTGTGATTCCCTTCAAACCTAATTTATAATACTCTTCCTGACTGTTAGGTAACCCTGTATGGCCCTATCAACGATCTCTGGGTCAGGGAAATCTTTTTTATTAAAAGATAATAATCATTGATAATAAGCATAATAAGCATAATCTTTATTATGCCATTTTTCAAATGTTTAATGGTCATCATGACTTGTTCTCTTGTAATAGGGGCATTTAAAGCATCCAAATCAGGTTGTTACAGTCGGGGTAGGTCAAGTGTAGAAAGGAAAGTAGAACCAGCTATATTATCTGTATCTGGAAGCGAATACAGCTGTTGAAAATATTGTGCCAAGCATTGATTCACCTCCTTAGGTGAGGTGACTATATTGCCTATAGAGGATCTTAGGGGAGTGGTCTGAAATCGCCATGACGTGGATTTCTGGAAATTCAATTCTTTCTAGTGTGGCATCTGTGCAAAACAGATAGTCCAATCGGGCCTGAGCTACATGAGCTTGCGATACAAATGTATATTGGCGTTCTAAGGGATGATATTGTCTCCAGACATCATTTAGAGACATGGCATGGGCAAAATCTGCCAATACCGATTGAGACGGTGGTTTAGTGATAGTTGTATGCGAACTAGGACTTCTGTCCTCCGATTGCACCATAACTGAATTAAAGTCCCCACCCAATATTTTGCAAGGAGTAGGGTCCTGAGCAACCCATTTAGATATTTCCTGAAAGAAGGAGGCTGATGGTGAATTGGGAGCATATATATTGTAAATAGAGAGATCATAATCAGATAGTTGGAGAAGTACTTTCACAATGCGTCCTGCTGAATCACATTGAACTGTCTTGACTTTACCCTGGAAAGATCTATGAATCAGGATCATGGCTCCAGCTTTCCTGTCAACAGAGGGCGTGCCATAGACCTCCCCGACCCAAAGTTTTTTCATTCTATGGAAATCATTAGCACCCAAGTGCGTCTCCTGTAACAAAACCACGTCCGCCTTGAGTCTTTTCAAATGACGTAGTACGGACATGCGTTTGTTAAGGGAACGTAGGCCCCTAATATTCCATGAAACTGCATATAGATTGAAGACAAGGGTTATACATATCATGAGTACATTGACTGTAACATAGCTGCAGCATAATAGGTACACATGGTAAGTACAGGCACAGTGGCAAATTATACCCGCATGATATGATGACAAAAAGGGCAATCAATGGATTAAGCTCATTAAAAAAAGGCAAAAGCATAGCTAATACAACAATTGTGGTCGCCGTCTAAACGAACAAAAAGAGTGTGCCCAGTAACAATGGGAAAAATACGGGGAAGGAGCAGTGGGAGAACAACAGGAGGGAGACAGACAGTACATAAAAATGACTTTCCTTTTTTCCTCACAGAGCAATAGTGAACATACCAAGTCAGTAACATTGGCAAAAACATCATCATAGCAAGAGATGCGGGCTCACACCTCACAAAATGGGATATATATATGCTCCGTTTCAATAGAAACAAAAGAGATTAAGGCACTTTGTAGTTATAGTGGAATCACATTATCTCGCCTTTAGCTGCATCCCAGAACGGTGTACATCACGGATCTTCTTGGTGGGTACATGAACCGGATGTCTAGGTGGCTTTGGAGAACGTATCGGAATCAGGGAACGCTCGGTTGAGCGCAGTGGGGAGGTGCCAGAGTCTTCTGACGGTGTAGAAGATAGATCAGACAGTAAAGTATGCACCAGACTTTCCGCCTCCTCAGCAGAAGTAAGCGAGTATTTTCTCCCCTGGTGGTCGGAGAAATGAAGGATGGCAGGATAGGCCAAGGTAAAACGCAAATTATGATGGTACAGCGTGGAACACACTCGCTGGAAACTGCGCCTTTTGCGTGAAACTTCTGCTGAGTAATCCGCAAACAATAATAGGGAGGCTCCCTCATATTGCAGTTTGCGCTGGTTCCGAAAGGCATGAAGTATACGGTTTCTGTCAGTATAATATGTATAGGCCACCAAAACCGGTCTAGGATTAGATTTCTCCGTGCGAGTTGGGCCCAGTCTATGGGCACGCTCGACCCTGCACGGTACTGGAAGGCCCAATAATTGAGGCAGCATTGTAGCACAGATGTCATACAATTGTGAAGGTTTAACACTCTCTGGAAGACCCACCACATGCAGATTATTGCGCCTAGATCTATTTTCTAGGTCTTCTATCTTATCTTGCAGGGCTTGTGCTTTGGTCTCCAGCATAGAGATAGTAACTCTGGCAGATGTAACATCATCTTCAACCAGAGTGATCCGCTG
>NW_027318751.1:0-1195 GCF_032062135.1 Pyxicephalus adspersus
CTGGCCACATATTCTACATATGGCCATGTTAATCTCCTCCTGCGGCTTAACAAAAAACGTCCACACTGCCGACTAGGTGATTTTCCCCCCAACACTCCGCACTGATTGACTGCTACCACCGCTGCCTCCGTCAGCCCCTGCACCACTACTTCCCGAGCAGGTAGCCTGCTGCAAAGCAGGTGGTCTACCCCGGGCACGTTTTGCTCTCGACCTCCCACTGCTGCTATCCTGCTGACTACCAGCCATGCTACCACCTTGCTGGCTCAGCTGCTGCCTCACGAGCAAGCTGCCACCCTCTTCTCCTGATAATGATGAAGCCCCTTCTTCACCCGGCTCCCAAGTGCGATCGGCTTCATCATCATCAAGTAGTGTATGCACGTCACTGATGTCCTCCTCAGCGGTCTCTGGGTCAGGAGCCTGACTGCTTGCAATACCACCTCCCACGCCACTCTCCTCATCACTACTTGCCTGCCTAGCAGAGGAAGCAGCGGATGACTCCTCCAGATCTTGGCTGGGCAGTAGCTGCTGACTGTCCTCTACTAGCGTGTCCTTGCTGTATAGTGGAGCTGAGCCCACAGCATACAATACTTCTGTGGCTGAGGGAACAGCAAAGGACAGAGGCAGGTTGAGGACAGGTGAGGGCACAGGGCCTACTTCCAGGCCATGCCAACTAAGGGTTGTGTCTGAAGAACCCACCGACTGTTGGCTGGGGGTGTCTGATGTCACTTGGGATGAAGTGGATGACCGAGTTAACCAATCTAGAATAGCTGGGTTGCTGGTCAAGACACGACCGCTAGATGACATCGGGAGCTCAGACCTCTCGCTGCGACTCCTGCTGACACACCCTCTTACTCTGCTGCGACTTCTGCCTGCGCCAGAAACATTTAGGCCTCTTCCACTCCTCTGTGCATGGCCTGCCACTTCTCTGACATACTTTTACTTGAACTAAAAAAATTAAAAGCAAATTAAAACACACCTAAAAGCGACAAATATATTTTTATTTTTGTACAGAAATAGGCCACTAAAACGCTTTTACCACAAATATCTGCAACAGTGAACTGCGTATATATTTTTTTTTGTACAAAAATAGGCCACTAAACGCTTTCACCACAAATAACTAAATAACTGCAACAGTGAACTGCGTATATATTTTTCTTTTTGTACTCAAAAACGTCACTAAATGCTTTCACCACAT
>NW_027318751.1:1654-3669 GCF_032062135.1 Pyxicephalus adspersus
CCCTAAATCTTTCCCTGCACTTGTAAATCGCTTTTCTAGCACTGTCCCTAGCGCCTTCTGACGTCTCTCCCTGCACTAAGATGCTGTGAAATGATTCCTCCCTGTCCTTTCCCTGCACTTTTAAATCGTTTTTTGAGTTTCTTTCTCACAATGAGGTTTTTCCTAACACTCTCCCTAGCGCCTGCACACGTCTCTCTCTGCATTTAGAACACTGTAAAATGTCTTAATCCAAGATGACTGAGGCTATTTATAGGGCTGTGACATCACAGGGCTGGCTGACTGCTGATTGGCTGCATGCATGGCATTATGGGTCATCCCGCCTTCCCAGAGTTCCTTGCCCCATGTCGTCACATGTGTAGTTGCCATTTTAGGAAAAATTGTGATTCGGATTAGTTGCGAATCGATTTTTTTCTGAAATTCGGAGGGAATTCCACTTCTTCAGCTTTGATTCGCTCATCTCTACTAACAACCAAAAAGCAATAAAGTGACTGAAGAGCTCAACCCTTAGCAACCTTTGTAAAAAAACTCTAGTGTTACACTGCATTCACAGAACACTTACTATACCAAGAACTAACATGTATTATGTTTGTCGTTTTACAGCTGACAAAGGATACGGGCAGCTTCCATGGCTTATGACAGCTGTGCGTCACCCCCGGTCTGAAGCAGAGCATAATTACAGCAAGGCTCTGCATAAAAGCCGGGGAGTTGTGGAGCACACCATCCGGCTGCTAAAAGCCAGGTTTTTGTGCTTGGTGCGGCCCGGTGGTGAGCTCCTGTATGCACCATGGAAAGCTGCCCGAGTCATCATGGCATGCTGCGTCCTTCATAAGCTGTGCCTGCACCATGGTGATACCTAGGACATTCCAGAGGAACTCCAGCCAGAGGTACATCAACATCCTGCCTCTAGCTCCCAAAGCACAGCAGAGGGCCGTCGAGTCAGAGATGAACTTATTGCTAATGTCTTTGGGTGTGAGTATTTACATATGTTTACAATGCATGCTTTACATATTTCAGCACATCAAGTTTGGGTTACAAACCAACCTAGGAGTTAAAGTCATGGCAAGCACACTTTAATCGTTTGGGAAATGAAATAGCAGACATATTTGTGTAAGAGCTGGACCTTTATGTGACACTTTACAAAAACACATTGCCAAACTAGGGCAGAGTGCAATTTAGTTTAGATTTGCGCAAGCATTGCTTATGCAGCCAGAAAAGCATGAAAAATACAATCCAGCAGCATGTAGTTACCACTAAAGCATGATTAACCATGCTGCTTAACACATCCTAATAAAGTAATCTATTTCTTTACAGGGCGATAACATCCCTCTGCTGTGCTCCCAAGCCTCTGGAATGTCACATCACAGACTACCGTACATTCGTGGATGATATTGCTTCCGGTTAAAAGAGAAATCCACCCTTATGTTCCTCCACTCCCAAGCTGATGTCAGGAAGTAAATATATAGTGGGCCAAGGTCTAAAATGGCATTGAAACCTTCATAAACACCCAGGAAACTGTAGACTGGCTCAGTGCACAAATTAAGGGCAATGTGGTTTGAAGGGACACCCTTCCTAAAATATATAGAGAGTCCAGGAGCCTCGACATTCTTGGCACAGCCTAGCTTCTCTTGGTTTTTGCTGCAATTTTACCATGGATGACCTGGCGGGACAGGCATAAATACCTTTTGACATTCTGGTCATTGATTTGAGAAGCAAAAAAAAATGGGTTTGTTGACACAAAGCAATAAAATATGTTTGGCACTACGTTAAATTGTCCTTGGCATTTTTCTATACAAAATGACTAATACGATTAGAATCATGTAAACACATAAATAAAGCATACTATCTAGTATGTAAGAATGCTTGACCCTGCTTGTGAGCTTGGCAATCAATGTGGTTTGATGTTGTGCTTGGCAACCTGGAGGACCTCCTTCCATCACCATCAGGTGTGTTAGAATGAGTATGCAACTCAGCTAGACAACTAATTGACAACCAGTTTGGACAGCAAGTGGAAGTGT
>NW_027318751.1:4817-5266 GCF_032062135.1 Pyxicephalus adspersus
AATTGAGTACATAAGTGAGCAGCCCCCTTCCCTCTGAAAAAAGCAGACTAACTAATATTTACCTTTGAAGGGCCCAGTGATATCTAAATATGGGATATGGCAAATTTGATTTCCCCACCCTGAAAAAAAGATACCACTTATTAGGGTAATGTATAAAGTAAATAATTCAGCACTTACCTGATTGGGATGTGGTAATGGCTGACAATGGAGGGAACCAGCCAGCAGATCTTTCTATGTATCTACCCCTACATTTTCTACAAAGAAGATTAGAGTTGGTGACAGGTGAATATAAAGGTCGTCATATTCATCTGTAAAAAAGAAAATCCGAGACTGGGACTCATTTTCTGCAGCGATGTCGAATGTAATTTCTCGATCCAGATGTTCAGACCAAACTATAACTCGCCGCGTGCGTTCGTTACCAGTTTCCTGAATGATTGGACGAACAAAAA
>NW_027318752.1:0-5265 GCF_032062135.1 Pyxicephalus adspersus
TGGACGAACGGCAACCAAATTAACAAATCTAAAGTTATCGTTGTACAGCGAACTATTAAAATTCATTAAGTCACGCTGTTGATGAAAAACATGCTCCAAATAAACTGTTCTATCGTCAAGGTCTTCAGAGGGCTCGTTTGTAGCATCTGTATGCCCAGGCGAATGGTTAGATTTTTGCCTGTGATCTGCGTGAAAGCGGTCTGTTTGTTGGTAGACGGTGTGTTTGTGACCTGTGTGGTGTTTGCTCAGTGTGGGAGTGAGACGGCGTAACTGATATACATTTATAGCCATCGACATCTTTATTGCAGAGAACATCAGAGAGTCTTACCGTTCATCTGTGTTTTCTTTGCTTGTCCTCTAGGCACACCTGAGGGATATATTTTTCTTTTCTTTACTGTGGGTTTTAAAAAGAGCATTAGAAAATCAAGCAGACATTTAACATTAGACTACATCAACAACACAGATGGGACCTATTGCGCCTTACGTGCTTTAGACCGCTCTAGCTCTTGATCTAATTTGTCGGTCGTTGGTGTTGTCAGATCAATAATGGCTGGCGGCGCATTTTCCTTTAGCCCCTTTGCGGTGTTCAGAATTGCGTGTGTCCGACGACGCCGTGTATACAGACACGTTATTTTCTATAGTTGTTGTGCTATTCACAGTCCTTAGAACGTTATCTAGCTCCTAAAATTAGAACGTGGGAACATTATCGCGATCAATATATAATACGAAACATTAATACTGTTATTATGTATACATCAGCATCCCTTATCGGTCATTTGAGATGTCGAATCGCAGACTCGGGTTTCGTTTGAAAGGATCAGCAAAGTGTTATCTCCACAGGCCGTCTGAAAAAGTTGTGCATTTTCAGGGTATACCACGGGTGTTTCAGGAATAACATCACACAACAGCATTTGAGAATCCGAAATGAAATGCCTGTACATCGCGTTATCGTCGTAATAGGACATCTATAAAACATTTTTGAGCCGCGTATTGTCATTGTTGCAAAATATGAATAACTAACATCAAAAATTATCTGTTTTAAATAATAAATTTAAAGATATTAATGAATGAATAATAAAAATCTAATAATAGGCGATTGTTGAAAAAAATTGGTAAAAGCATATTATAACCTTTTTCATAAAAACGTTAAAATACATGAAGAGCGTGGAAAATTATCAAACAGGTAAACCTAAGCATATTATGTATAAAATAATAAAGATGTTAGAAAAATATGATTCATAAACGTTACAAAAAAAGAAGTGTTAGCTTGCTATCTTATGTGCATGAAACTAGTCGCCTGTGTTTTTTAAGACTGTGTACAAATAAATATGTATAAATTAATACCAATTAATAATAAAATTATATTAATTACTATCTGTTGATCTTTCAAACAAAATATTATATATTTTTACCTTAAACACATTATCAGTAATGACCTGTTACACACAGTGCCCCTGATTCATCAAACAGAATCGGATGATCGCTCGCACAGTCGTATTCGCGATCCGAAATCGTACGCCGTCGCGCTATTCAGCAACTGAAAAAGCTCGCGCCCGGAGCCGCGCATCTCCGGCAGCTTTTCACTGGCGAGCTTGCATTAAAAGTCACTGTTCCCCTAAAAAATCATTCTCATGTAAATTTAGTGTTATCTGTGTGTTCTCTATATTGTAATGTGACCTTTTAGCAAATAGGTTTATTTTGAATAAAGTTTTTGTCCAAATTTTGTATATTTTTTTTTTTTTTTGTGGGGTTTGTTTTTGTGATCTCCTTTACTATGTCCCGGGACCTCCAATGTAAAAGTTCTATTATGCTTGTTTTTAAGCAGTTCCTTGATTCCTCTATGATTAGTTTGACATAATTGGCTTATGTAACCACTATGTGCTTGTGAACTGTTATTACAGCCAACCCTCCATCACGCTGGTGGCTGCAATTTATACAGAGGCCACACAGGCGACTGGCCGTCTCCCAGGATGTGGAGGAGGAGAAGGAGGAGGAGGAGGAGACATCCCCAGGGGATGAGGAGGCTTCACTGGAAGAGGAACCAGTCATAAAGAAGGATGTGCCATCCCCAGGGGAAGAGGAGCCATCCCAAGAGGGGGAGCCCGCTGCCCAACATCTGCAGCCAGAGTCCTTCGATGAAGGAGAGGAGGTGGCCGAGGCCGAGGAGACTGCCTGTAAGCTAACCTTAGAATAAACTTTTGTAACATATCTTGCAATTCAACACATTCTAACACTACTTTCACCATTTTAGGTTACAAACACAAAGAAAGATCTAGCAGGATTTCATGTAGCTTCCAGTCATTAGTCATGCATCAAATGAAGGTTCTTTCTAGGTTGTTGGCTAGCATGAAGAAAAATAGACATAAGTTGTTTGCTCAGAATTTTTGGACGTAGGCAAAAAGTATCATTTAGAAGTTCTGCATTAATCTATTCACCTTAACTAACCTTACAAATCTACTTTAGTCCTGCCCACCCACTTTTACTTATGGTTTTTATTTTTTATCTACAGCTACTGGAGCGCCCTTGACAGCACCTCCTCCACAGGACACAAGTTCCTCATCTGAATGTAAGTATATCTCAATTTTAGAGATTGTGAACATTCCTTAAAAACCACGAAAATAAAGTAGGAGATACTTTGTTAGGCCTAGCTCTATCAAGTATCATGAGTGTATGACTAGCTTCATGTCTAGGCAGCTTTTAACAGAAGACAATGGTTAAATGTCACTTAGCCACGTTTGTCCCTTGTGAAAACCCACAACCTTCATTGCCAACAAACTGCATCACTTTAGTTCCATAGCCATAATTGGCTTGGCCCCAGGAATACTCTTTCTTTCTTGTTTGGTACGGTGTAAACAGCAAAACAGGCAGAGGAGATGACATACCTTGAATTCTTTAGCACTGTGCAATTTAAGAACTAGCTATATATTATACTGTTACAGGTCAGTACTTACCCCTCTTATTTTTTTGGTCTCGTTCCACAAACACAGGCAGTTACACATCGATGGAGGTAGCCATCCCTCCTGAGGAGCTTCCGAGCCCCCCACCACCCCAACCACCACCACCGCCACCCGACATGGCAGACATCCTCCTGGTAAGTTTATATTTTCATTTGTTTGGTTTTTACAAGGACAGTACTTTTAAAAAATGTTTGAACCAAACTCTTCTGGTTAATATATTATTTGGATTTTCTTCACCCGGCAGGAAGTAGACGGGATAGCCTGTATTGGCTGCACCGGAGGATGTCTGCCATGAAGCGCCGGTTCAGTATGGCCCCTCCCCGAGGTATGCCCAGGCGGTACCGTTTTTTTTTTTAAATTTGTACATATGTTTAAAAAAAAGTTTGGTTATAATTTTATATTTGTTGGGTTTTGCACATTTTAAGTTATTGGGGGGGAAATAAAAAAAAACTTGTGTAAATAAACTAAAAGTCAGATTTTGTGAATGTTATTTTATTTTCTTTCAAGTGCACATTTAAAATCTGTTTCCAGTTTGGCCAATCCAATTCCATCCCTAAGCACAAAAAGCACAAAAAAGAAACCCTAGTTTTTACACAATGGTTCTTTGAACAATAAAATATCGAACATGCTCTTACCCTACACCAACCTGTTTTGCAGCTTGGCCGAGTTTGCTCCATTCCTGCATTCGTCACTTTATTTTCAAAATATCCTGTGACTTTAAAAGTAACAGAGTTGGGTAAGTTAGATATGTCCTCTTCAAAATATATGTGTTTGTAACAACTTCAAGAATGCATTTGGCATAAAATACACGGCTGAACACCTTAGCATGTCATTTTAACCAACAGAAAAGTAGTTGACCTATTAGCAAGCACATTTATCTGTTACAGACAAGTGTCAGAGAAGTGAGGTGTGCCATATTTGGTCCTTAGACATAACTAGACTTGTGTTCATTTAGTGAACAAAGATGCAATCGTGTATTTGGAAATAATATTTAGCTTTTTTAAGGTCATTACAGCAATACTTGTAGAGTATGGAGTTGAAACTTCATACATGATTAGAATCACTTAGACAAATTTACAAACTGGAACATTCTTCGGGGAATAGATAGCAAAACTGCATTTGGAGCATAGTTGGGCCACATCAAAAGAAACTTAGATAGGTAAAGTGCCAAAGTGCGAGGGTCATTAACCTGTGGACATTGGGCAAACACAAAATAGAGATTAAGCTATCTTATAAAAAAGCGTCTTCATACAGGATACCAACTCAAACCCACACTGGCTATCTCATGGAGTCCTGAAAATATTGAGTGAAGAATGACAGGAAGAATGTGAAGAATGTTCTCACCTGGCACCCAGCATCCATCTACATACTTAACCCAGACCGGGCATGGCCACGGGCCACTTCAACAGCCCGGCCACAGGCGCGGCCCACCCCAACAGCCTCCATATCCTGGCCTCAGCCACGGGAACCCCCCACAGCACTGCCACGGGCCGGGTCCACCCCTGAATCCTGGCCTCGGCCACAGGACCCCCCCCCCACAGCCCAGCCACGCCACCCCCACAGCACGCCCATGGTCCACCTCCACAGCACAGCCACGGGTGCGCCCACCTTCAGAACACGGCGATTACTTGCCCATGTGTTAGGCAGCCAGGGGCACAGGGTACCCGGCCAGGGGCACGGGGTGGACTGGCAGAGGCATGGGGTGGGCTGGCAGGGGCACTAATTGGGCGGACAGGAGGTGGAAGTGGCCTGGCAACAGCCGGGGAATAGGGTGGAGCCGGGGAGAAGGATGGAGCCGGTGAGAAGGATGGACCTATTGGAATTTGCCAACCCAGCCTGTGAGTAATCGCCTGATTTAGCTGAGATTGTTGGCCCAGGGATTCACTTAACATGAGATGGCCAACTCTGAACATGTAGGCACCCAAAGTGGCCGATTGTTCTTGGACCGATCCTATCAGACTATCATGGCCGCCAGATGTTGTTGGTTAAATTCTCAGTCCTGGTGATTTTGATTGAGGTTTTCATGTAGGAGCGTAAGGACGTGTTCCAAATTATTTGAACTTGGGGCAGACTTCCTTGACTCCACTACTCTATCAAAATGGCCATCCAGCCTCTGAGTGAGGCTTAGAAGCTGGCTGCCCACACTGGGTTGACCCAATCCACCTGCATCCACTGGCAGCTATAAAGGTAAAATAAAAAATTACTACAGTATCACATAACTTTGTGGGTCACCATAACATTATGCAGACAGCATCCTGACATTGGAACATCAACAAATGTTAGACAAAATGTTAGACACATTTATTCT
>NW_027318753.1:0-5263 GCF_032062135.1 Pyxicephalus adspersus
TGTGAGCAGGCTTATGTAGGCCCATTTTTTTTAATGATAAAACCATTTTGTGATAATGTTGTTTTCTTTGGATGAAAGGGTGTACATGTGTTTTAGTATAAAATAAAAATATGGTCGTATGCGCATATATGTACAGTATACGTTAGTGCGAAAACACGCTGCGTACATTATTCAGGTAAGTTTGTTTTGTTAATTTTTTTTTCTTTTCTTGTTTTAGTTGCATGACCATACATGCAAGTCCATGCATACACATTTAAACATGCGTGTATGCAGAATGCATACACATTTAAATTTGTATGCATGCATGCATTATGCATAAACACACATTTAAATGTGTATGCATGCATGTATTCTGCATTCAAATAAAATGTTTTTTAAGGCTGCTTCTCATATTCATCAGCCTAACAACTCACTGTATTGAATCCTTCAGATGTCCTATACCCTTGTTTGTAACAACTTGAATTTTTTATGGTACACCAAGTACCCTACTAGCTACTTGTGAACCAAATTTCTTGGAGGTTGGTGCTTTTTCAAAAGCAAGTGCATCTACAAGCCCAAAAGCAAAAATGCACATTTCCGACCCCCCTGGGCCAGTTACTTAGCAAGGAGAATTGGGGTGGTGCCCCTAAATTTATACCTACATTTCAAGGAACCCCAATTTATTTGGAATGGTGCAGTGCATAAACCACAAAATGTAGGTTCAAGTGGGGGACACTTGCTCCTTGCTATGTAAGTGGGCCTGGGGGTCCCTATTTTCAATTGGGGACTCCTAGGCACACTTGCACATATGCATTCCCAATGTTGGATTTTTACAAGTGTTTTTAATTGTGATCCCCATATCTTAAAATTCTTGAAATCTGGTGGGCTGAGATTTTTGAGATATTTTGGGACTATTAGTTATGAGGGTCCACTGTGCTTGTACACAGTTGTAAGGCTGCAGAACACGACATGCAGCATTCCCACACATATATGTGGATATATTTTCCACATTTTTTGTGTTTTCTTTATAGAAGCCACAGCACAGCTGGAGAATGGGGGAGGGACAGTCTATGTCACTGTTCTCTTATCAGCAGCTAGAATCCTCTGCATGGATGACAGCTGGGACTGGAGGGGCCTCTCTTGTCCTTTCAAAGGATTAGAGCTGCGGATGAGAACTAGAAGGTGGCTGGTGACTACTATATACATGCATATATTTAGATGTGTGTGTGTATATTATTACAAAAAATCTTTAGGATTCTCCTTCAATAAGCTGAATCCTAGCTAGGTTATTTGAAGAGCACTAATTAGCCTCCTACCTATTACGCAAGGCTGTAAACTCTCTTTGTCCGGAGGACAGTGGAGGCCTTCTGGGAGATTATCCTCTGGATAGATGACACCACAATTCATAATTTTGGTAAGGCACATTATTCGACTGTCTCACATAGATAGATAATGTGTTTAGCATTTCTCCCCTTTTTTGTTGTTTTTCCAGTGGCAACAAAATAAATAAATATGTGCTGCATTTTCGTACAATTATTGTTTTTCCAATGATCTAGCTATGATTTAGCTTAGTGGGGTGGAATCATGAAGATTCTTAGTAATAGTATACACATAAAAATCTATATTAATGTCTCTATCTGTTGATACACACAATAATACCAGTTCACAATTGCAAACAAACTGTCATTTTGCACCAAAAAGTCAATCTGTTATCTATATTTTTTTGTGTTTAAGAGGTGATTGTTGTAACTATACCTAATGTTTGTTTTATCTTTTTCTTTAGACAATGCTTATGTGTCGGTACAATCAGCAGCCGTCGATCTACGCCAAGCGGTGTATTGTGGAGAGGCTGACAGACAGGCTCTGGACCCCTGCAGGGAAGGCCAACTGTAAGCCAAATACAACATACTTGGAGGGACCTGAAGCGGAGGAGACCAGATTCTTTGGGGGGACCGCATCCTGTCTGGTAAATATTGCATTTTTCCTCTTGTGTAAGGGGCGGTATTAGAGAATGTTTTGGGGTTGGGGAAAGTAGTATTGTCTAGCCTTAGAACTATTTGTTTAGCACTTCCTCGATTTTATTACTTTTATTAATTTGAGATGTTTGTGTCTGTGTGTGTTTTTTTTATTACAGCCAACTCTCCATCACACCAACGGCGGCTGCTGATCATAGAGAGGCCATCCAGACGGTTGGCCGTGCCACAGGTGGTGGATGAGGAGGAGCCCGTCGTGGAGGTGGAGCCCAAGTCCATAAACGAGGGAGAGGAGGCGGCCAAGGTCGAGGACATTGCCTGTAAGATAACCTTAGAATCACCTTTTTTTCAAAATGTTTTAATAAAACACATTCTCACAATACTTTCAACATTTTTAGTTACAAATACAAAGATTGAGCATGATTTCATGTAACTTTTTGGACATAGCCAAAAATGATCTGTTAGAAGTTCTGCATTATTCTGTTATCCTTGACTAAACTTACAAAAATCTACTTTAGTCCAGCCCACCCAATTTTACTTATGGTGTTTATTTTGAATCTACAGCTATTGTAGATTCCAGAGAACAGAAGGTCTTCATCTGAATGTAAGTGTTTCTACATATTGGATATTGTGAACATGTCATTAGGAACATGAAGATAAAGTAGGATATACAGTTAGGTTCATAAATATTTGGACAGACAACTTTTTTCTAATTTTGTTTCTGTACATGACCACAATTAATTTTAAATGAAACTCAGATGCAGTTGAACTACAGACTTTCAGCCTTAATTCAGTGGGTTGAACAAAAAGATTTTGTAACACAATCACTTCATTTCAGGGGCTCAAATGTAATTGGACAAATTTAAAAGCTGAAAATAAAATGTTCATTTCTAATACTTGGTTGAAAACCCTTTGCTGGCAATGACAGCCTGTAGTCTTCAACTTATGGACATCACCAGATGCTGGGTTTCCTCCTTTTTAATGCTCTACAAGGCCTTTACTGCAGCAGCTTTCAGTTGCTATTTGTTTGTGGGCCTTTCTGGCTGAAGTTTAGTATTCAACAAGTAAAGTGCATGCTCAATTGGGTTCACATCAGGTGACTGACTTGGTCATTCAAGAATATTCAACTTCTTTGCTTTAATAAACTCCTGGGTTGCTTTGGATTTGGTTTATTGTCCATCTGTAATATGAAACGCCTCCCAATCAATTTGACTGCATTTAGCTGAATTTGAGCAGACAGTATGGCCCTAATTTATCAATGAAATCCGCGCTCGCTGGTCACGCATACTTTCGCGCTTCCAGCGAGCCGGTTTTCCGCGGTCCGGAGTCGAGTGCGCTCGTACACTCGCCTCCTCACTGCCAGCCGGATTCCTGCCTTGATAATAATGAGCAATAGGGGTCGCGAATAACATTAAGAATTTCAGATTTGGAATAATTGACCTTGAAATTACTATGTGTACCAAATTCATCAAGTTCCTTCAGGATGGAAGGTATCGTGATATGAGGGGATGTTATATATATCAAGAGGTCATCTGCGTAAATTTTATATTGTGTATCACCCACCTGGATCCCTTTTACATCTGGATTGTAGCGCAAGGCCACAGCCAAATGTTCCATAATTAAGGCATAAAGTAAGGGGGAGAGAGGGCACCCCTGCCTCGTGCCATTCTTAATTTGAAAAGAATCAGAGAGAGTGCCATTAACCCGCACCCGAGCTCTGGGTGAAGAGTACAATGCTGCGATTCTAGAAACCATGCAGGGGCCCAGGCCCACCTGGCGTAATGCCGAGTACATCAAAGTAGTAGTCAAAGGCTTTTTCAGCGTCTATTGACAGTAAGCACGCAGGGATGCCTGTGGATTTAGCGAACTGGGTCAGCAGAAGAGTCTTAATAGTATTATCCCTGGCTTCCCTTCCATAACCCCAGTTTGATCCTTATGGATCAATGATGGCATATGTGGGGACAACCTGTTGGCAATCAACTTGGAAAAAATTTTTGCATCCACATTAATCATTGATATGGGTCTATAATTAGAGCAAACCGTATGGTCTTTGCCAGGCTTGGGAAGAACCGTAATATGCGCTTCTAAGCTTTGTGAGGGGAACGGCGTATCGGCAGAAACGGAAGAAAACACTTTGGTCGTGAAGGGGACAAGATTAGAAGCGTGAAGCTTATAGAACCGTGGAGTGAATCCATCTGGACCCGGGCTTTTTCCGGTTGGGGTGGCCTGCAGGGCAGCAGATACCTCCTCCTCCGTAAACGGGGATTCCAATTGAGAAATCACCTCAGAATTTAAAGTTGGAAGGGCTGTTTTAGTTATGTATTCCTGTAGAGAGGAAGGAGTAGCTGGAGCAGGGCGTAGTTGATAGAGCTCCGCATAGTATTTATAAAAAGTTTGCAGAATCTTTTTGGGGATAGATGTCAGCCTGCCATCAGGAGTGCATATGGACGGGATATATGTGGTGGATGTGCGCGGGTGAAGGCCCCTCACGAGTAGTCTGCCACATTTATCCCCATATTGGTAGATCAATTTACGGAAACGATCCCTGTGGCGTTGGTGAGCCAAGTCGTACAGTTTCAAGAGATGGGTTCTAGCAGCTGTCAATTCTAAAAATACAGCAGGGGCCATGTTTTGTTTATGCAGGCATTCCAGAGAGCAGATTTTATCGGATGTACAGGCTAAATCCTGTGCTCTGATCTTTTTAAGCCTAGTGCCTTGTTGTATTAGAACCCCTCGAACTACCGCTTTCATAGCTTCCAATTGCATAGGAAGGGGAGTGGGGTCCAAGGCGTGATCTCCAATAAAATTGGTTATCGCATCAAGAACCGCTTTTGCACAGAGAAAGTCTTTAAACAAAGAGTCATTGCATCTCCATGTCCATGCTCTAGGGCCCATATGGGGAACCTGAAATGAGAGGGACACTGAAGAATGGTCGGACCAGGGGCAGGACTCTATAGAAGCAATAGGACACCAATCAAGTATGGAATGGCTCACCAGGATATAATCTATGCGAGAATACATATTGTGCGGGTGGGAGAAAAAGGTATAATCTTTGGTAGTGGGGTGCAGAATGCGCCACATATCCATTAGTCTAAAATCGTGCAATTTAAAACGAAGGGAGTTCAATTTGGAATATGAGATCGGGGTTTCCCTGATGAAGTATCTATGCAGGGATCCAAAACACAATTAAAGTCCCCGCCCACAATGTTAGATCCCTCGGCAAACCCTTTCAGTGACTCCAAATATTGAGAAAGGGCCGTTGTGGGTTGGTGATTGGGAGCATAAAAAGAAGCCAATGTAAATTTCTTATC
>NW_027318754.1:0-5262 GCF_032062135.1 Pyxicephalus adspersus
AACAGGATTTATATAGCGCCAACATATTACGCAGCGCTGTACATTAAATAGGGATTGCAAATGACAGACTAATACAGACAGTGATACAGGAGGAATGTTTCTAATAACTTGATAAAATAATGCCACAAGAAAATCAAGATAAAAGGCAGTCAAACCAGGTACGAGCAAGGTGTACTTAATGTGATATAATGTGAATGTATATACCAATACGCTTACCAACACATACCAATTCTAGGCAGTGTATATACCAACTTGCTTTATAAATGTCCATGTATGGAAGCAAGGAAGAGTTTTATATTTCATACCCAACCAATCACATTACACCCCTTAATTTTGTCAGGTTATCGAACCCTTTGGGAGGTCATTTGGGTAACTACTGGGGACCATTCAATGTAATGTATTCTTTAGGCTGAAACAATAGGGACCAGTAATGCAAACTCTTCTCACAAGTAGGGTCTATCAGGGTGATAGTCTATCTGAGAGAAAGTTCCTTATAAGGCTATGTGATTTATTGAGGTCTTGGCTAGAAGATGTACAAAAGCTGCTGCTTGGGGGTGGCTGCATGTTTAGTTTAGAATAAATCAGAAGGGTGGGCTGGGGAGCCATTACGGAAAGTACCCTAACCCTTAAAGATTGGCTAAATACAACATTTCGGGCTCTAGTTATAAAACAGAGAATCTGACATTCCCTCAATTATTCCCTCTTGGGAATTTTCCAGGTCCATGTGTTTCAATGACAATAACTGATTCCCACTAAGGAACGTTTGAGGGAATTTCAGATTTCCTGTTTCATAAACAGAGCCCTTAGTGTTACTGCTACTCCATTTAAGGAGTTCTATTCCTTTTTATTAAACGTGGAAACTCCATTCAATAGAAAATATTCTAATGACAGATTTCTGTGATATCCGCAAAATACTGCACAAATGGCATCTGCTGAGATTGTGCCTTGTGGGATCATTCCTTCCGTGTGATAAAACAACATTTGTCCAAGAACTGAGATGCTAATAATTACCAGTAAAACTGTGCATGTAAAAAGATGTAGAGCAGAGAGGTAGAAATTATTTGTATGAATTAAATGTTTCATGCATTACCGGATCTTCTGCAATTCAGCTATGAGCCCAGTGTTCACTAAAGACCAGATCTTGTGAATCTTTCACTAGGTTTGTTATATTCCCATAGATATCATCAGTGTGGGTCTCCAATACCATTTTTATAAATGCCTGAATACAAATTGCAATACACATACTAGAACATTGTCTACTTATAGTTACATTCCAAGATCAGATTTGTGCTTCAACAAAGCAGGTATAAAGTTCACAAATGTATATTTCTAATGCACCTTTGTTTAGCACTCCAAAGGTTAAATATATAACTCACCTAACCTGCTCTTGGGGTTATTACAATAATTAAAAAACACTGGTCTTGGCTTCTGTGGCAAAGCTCTTTCAAGTACAGCCAATGGTTCGTGCGCACTTCGATCTATGCCGTCATTAGGTCTGGAGCTAGGGAAGACCACAATAACCTCAATTTACTGGAGACTTCATAGAATTCAAATATTTGTAAAAAAAAACCCAAATACTATCTGAGCCACAGCTGCTGTTTGGACTAACTGTGGAGCCAATGCAGTGTATTTGGATGCCACTAATAAACTGGCTTAAAACAAATCCACATTACAGCCTTTTTGGGCATTGACAATAAGGACTCCTGCAGAGTTATGCCAACAAACATTGGACTTTAATAATACCGAATAAGATTTTATTATATTTTAATATCTCTCATACGTTGTTGGCTCTCCCGCTCTTGTACCATGTCAATGGAAGCAAACTGTACCTCCATCCCTGGAAACATTATAATATAGCAGGGTACAAGATATCCGTCTCATGGAATAGCTGTCAGCCACTTTACAGGATAGGGTTGATATGGGAAGACTGGGATGTCTTTTATGCTGCAAAAACTTCTTGACTGACCAGAGGCTTTAATGTCTTTCTCCTATTCACCCTTCACCCTCTTTTCCCCTTTATCTCTTTATGATGTAATTAAAGATAAAATAAAGTGTAAAAAAAAAATCACACCTTTATTTTTGCAGATCCCTCAACCGAGCTTGAGAAGTCTCCAATCCGGTCCTGGAATTCTTCTTCGTCCCGTCGTGGAGAAAGCGCGGTGTGCCGCCCTGTTCAGCCTTCTTCCTTCTTCTGGCTATGTCACCAGATCTCGCACTGTGCAGGCACTAGATTGGGTGATGTAGCCTGCTATAAAGGGGGAAAAAGAGCTGATGGGATTGCATGCGTGAGTTGGCATCTCTTTCCCCTCATTGTAGGAAAATGCCCCTAGTGCCCTTGCTCCTTTTTTTTTTTAATTACCTTGAGTCTTCTGAGCCCCTACGACTTCTCAGGCTTTCACAGCTCAGTGTCCTACATCTGTCACCTGCTTCAGAGTTAAGACGAGAGCACAGTTACCCTGCATTGTTCTCATACTTTGCAGTTTTACTGCGCAGTGTCCATGCAACTCTTTACCTCTTCTATTTATTTGAATTAAAACAACCCTGTTCCTGTTTTAACAGTGGCAAACCTAAAACTTGCTCTATACCCTTCTCTTTCCATCCTTAGCTTGTCTCCCTAAGGTTTTTCATTAACCTTTTTAATCAGTTCTCCACCGACACTGCTGACAGCACAAGTCACAAACCACTATAGTGTCTGTTGTCTGGTAACACAGGTGATACAACCCTCTAATAATGACTCCACTAAGTCTAGGTTAAGCAGTCCATGTAAAATAAAAACCATGATTGCTAATTGGTAAACTTCAGCAAAGATAGGGCATTTTTTAGTTTACAAAACTAGTATACCACCTCTAACACACTGTACAACACAGACTGAACCACTCTAGAAACCATTCATACAGGAAGCTGAGACTAAATGACGTACAGGACAGACAACAAGTCAGAAGTACATACAGACCAGTGAACAACAACCTGATGATTTATTTGAGTGCCACCTTCTTATTTCTGGAAGTATTAAAGTGCACTCACACTGCACACATACACGCACATACTGTTTACATTTATACTATATATGTATGTATACATATATAAACATACACATTAAATACACATAAACACATATTAAATACACATTCATATATTGCATACATGTACACTGTATACAAACACACTCACCTGGCAGTGCCAGCTGTCTCACTTTCTGTAGTTCCCAATGTCCCTGCTTGTGTTGGTGTAGAGGCGGTGGTACTGAAGGCACCGACATGTCAAGCTTGGCCCTGTTTACATCTTTCCTCCTTATTACTGTTCAGAAGCAACAGAGAAACATGCGCAGGAATGGTATTGGGATCCCAGGCATCAAGGAAGACCCCAGTAATCAAGCAAAACCCCCTTAACCCTCGGACCCCCTGGATTTTAGATACTTCACTAATTTAAAGTTTTGTTTTTTTTTGTATATACTGTTATTTATTAGAACCACATTGAAAAAGCATGGGGATTCATGTGTTGGAAGAGCTTTTATTATTCATATTGCCTATCACCGTGTGACACCGCAGCTGACTTTGAGTGTGTTTATAATAATATGAGTGCAATAAATTGCATTTAGCACAATTCCCTATAGAGAGTAGCAGGCCATCTCAATCTATAAATGGCATATATTTGTCCAGTGGGTAGTAAAGCTTTTTTAAGTAAAAATGTATTCTTTCAATCCACTATATTATTTTGGAATTGAAACTGATCTCTGTTCAACCAGCTAAATCCTCAGTTGAAATACATACTGTGTATGTGAACTGTTCCATTTGGTAAAAAGTATACAAAAGTTATGTATTTTTTTTCAGCTGACACCCTTGCATGAAAACACATCCATATCCTTGTCCTTCTTGTGCTTCTCTACAATATAATCTAAACCCGATATTAACCTACTCATTGGACAATAAAACAACAGCAGCACACAGATAACTTATTCTGCTCTCCTCTTCTTTTACATTTCCCGTAAGCACATGTGCATGAAGCTGAGCCTGATTGGCTGCTTACATTGGTTGGTTGGAGTCTGATATCCAGTACAATACCTTTTTTTATGTTTAATATTATTAATATTTTTATTATTATTAATAATAATAATAATAATAATAAAAATTACTCACATTTTTAAAAGGCACAACGATTTTTAATTTATACATAATATTTTATAAACAATTTTTTTTTTTTAACTAGTGTTTCACTTTAACTTCTGATCATGCCTTAATAAATAAAGACAATTGTACATGGAATAAACTAATGTACATAAGAATTGCAAACATCTGTTGAGGGATTCCATGCAGTGTGATCCATGTATGAAATTCCTGGCCAAGAGTTCTATCCTGTGATAAAAACAGGAAAACATTATCTTGACAACATATGTGGAGAAAGCCAAGGAGAAGTGACTCCACAGCTGATACAGTGGGTGTTGCTTATTCTATTGCAGGAAAACATGGCTTGGGGGGGAAAAAACATCCTTTCACTTCCACGTGGGCGACGGTTTAAGGATAACCCAATATATACTACACAATATCATGCAGTCTTGTAGAAGGAAAATTAGTTCTATAATAACCTATAAATAACCCCAACTGTTCTACTTTCCTCCTCAGATGTTCCTCTTTTTGGTCCAATATATGCATCTCAATAAAAAATGTATCATATATCTATCAAAAGTGTTTTACTGCATGTAACTTTTTTTCCAACCTCTGATTTATTGCATTTTCTTTTTAAAAAACTCAGCATAAATACAGTTTTATTTATGAGTAATTGGTAGTTTTTTTAATATATAATTAAATATTTATATATGTAGATTTTTTTTGTTTTTATGTTCAAGCTATAGGATACAAAATACAAGAAAACAAACACATATCCCAACCTCACATCAAAAGCCATATGAGTGCTAGGTTGTGGCAAATACCCTGGGGAAGGTGAAACTAAGAGAAAAAAAGGCAATTTAGTTATTCACATTCACAATATACCAAGTAGAATACTTAACGCTGCCTAATAAGCTGTAATAAATCTTGATCTGTGTCATTGGAGATGTGGCAAGGCAGATGGATCATGTCCTTTGCTTATATATTTTGTAGTACAGGTAGTCCCCAGGTTACATACAAGATAGGGACTGTAGGTTTGTTCTTAAGTTGGATTTGTATGTAAGTCGGAACAGGCACATTATTTTAATAAATGCAATTAGGACAGATGTTTGTCTCAATATAATAATAGGCAGCATGGTGTCAGTTACTGTATAAATCC
>NW_027318755.1:0-5261 GCF_032062135.1 Pyxicephalus adspersus
TGCCAAAAAATCCCTTTTTTGCTTTTTATTTGATTTCATTGTACAATATTTAGGATGTGGCATTAATAGAGTTTGCACATAAGCTACCTTATGTACATTTGTTTTTATTTGCAGTTCAAACAAACTAGGAAGAATTCCAGGTAAAATGATAGAACAAAATCTTTTTTTCAGCTCTAAATCATTTATGACCTAACATGCATAAGTGCTTTTAGCATGAATGCGTTGTGAAATAGGGGGAATTGTATTTTTCATAGGTTACATACATATTTTGGGAAAAGGTCAGCTAGGATAACTATATGTGCAATAAGCATTTGGGTCACTGACTATAAAGTTTTCAGCCACCTGAAGAAAGTTCCACCTGACCATCCGGTGACTAGAGGTTGTCATGGCTTTCTTGGTGGCTTCACCTTGATAGATCATGATTTGCTGGTTACTGTTTATCCAGTTTAGTGGGGTTATTAAAAAAAAACAGTAAAACAGTGGAGCAGGCATGTCAAACCTAAATGGAACACTGGGCTGAATTTTTGCCCAAAAAAACCTTAATGGGCGTAATTAAATCTATTGTGAACAACATTTATTAAATTCATAGAAAAAACTATTATTATAGTAATAGTTTGAGCTTGTAAAATTTTATTCCAGACATAAAAGAGAGAGTTCAACACTTTACAAAAGCAGGTGTAGCAATTTTTAACTGGATTAGATCTTGGGCTTTTTTTCAAGTTACAAATATAAGCCACTGAGGTTGAGGATGTAAAGATGGAGTGGAAGGGCCACATATGGCCCTCAAGAATACTAGTATGACATGTCTGCAGTAGAACTTTTTTAAAGCAGGGGTATGCGGAGGTCTCACTTCCATCACAGATACAAAAAAAAAAAGATTATTTATGGACAGAACAACAAAAGTACAGGCAAAGGGCCAAACCCTCCTCACTGCGGGTGACACTAGAGACAATGGAAGAAGGGTATTTGCCACAAGAGATGTGGCAATTTCATTATTAATCTGATATGCATGTATGTGGGGAACCTATTCATCTTAAAATTATTTATAGACACAGCCTGTCTGAAAATTAAAAATACATTTTTCATGTTTAAAGATATATGAGTCCTTAGTAGGAATGAGCAAAATGTTTAGCTAAAATTGTTTCAGTGTAGATTAGCATTTTTGCGAATTCTGCCTGCCAAATTTAGGAGCAAAGCTATATTACTCCCACCAAACATAATATTCCCACCAAAATTGCAAGTAGGAACATGTCCAAAGTGAACAAATATGTATTCTGTAACTAACAGTATTGCCAATAAAACAAATTTTTTAAAATCACCCACCAACATTTTGAATTATTTGCAAAGACCTTAAACATAGTATTGTCACCAACATTTCTGCACAAATGGTTAGAGGGCAACATATTTTAAATGCCAATGATTTTAAAAATGGGTTAACATACCATAATACATGATTTTTCTTTTTTTTTAAACTCAGTTGTATTTTGTGAAATGTTCACTTTCACTCATTCCTAGACTATAGTCTGACTTGGATTACTGTATGTTGATTTGTTTTAATCCATATCTTTATATTTTTCTGTTTTTTGCAAAAGGAAGTGGGAGTTGAGATCTCCATTTGTAGAACAAGAATTTCCATAAAAAGATTTTGGGCTTTTCCTTACTTGCAGGAGCAATTTCTCAGCAAAAATCTCTCCAGTGGCAATTCACACAACAACAAAATATACTGACAGATAATTTACCCCCACTTTACCACATACTGACCCGTCTGTCCAAATGAAAAAAACCTTAAGATATTTTAAAAGAGAATTAGTCTGGAATAAGACACAATAAAAACTCTCAGCTCCTTATTGTCCATGGAGTTACACAATTCTCCCTTAATTCACAGACCAAGGCTTGTGGCGGCCATTATGCATAATAAGGGCAAACTAATCTATTAAAGCATATTAAACCTTATTCTGTTCCTAGAAGTAATAATGGTGTGACAAATCTATAGGAGCAAAACAAACATCTTGACTTTAATTCTGCTAAAACTTTTGGTCCAGGTGAAAATCTTTACTGCTTCTTGCCAGCCATGTTTATATTGGACTTCAGGTATAATTCTTTGTGATGGCAGCTAATCAAATTCTCCTGTTCATGTTTTAGTACACTGATGGAAGATAATAAAACCTTGTATTATGTTGCAGTGCTGCAAAGATATAATGCTTCCAAGATAACACATTCTCAGAAAACAGCACTTACAAGTTCATTTTCAAGGCTATGTACAGTACATTTCCAGTTATTAATGTAAACCTTACACAAAAATAATGTTTCTGTGACTTTCAATGTCCTACATTTTTTCTTTTTCATGTATTTATAATTGTGCTTCATTTACAATTTCATGTTCCTTATAACTAGCAGTGGTAGAGATTGGCTGAGGACAAGAAGAAGGCTTTTCCACTGTAAGCCCAATTACATCTTTTAGATGCTCTTTGACAACCTATTGGACTGTAGTATCTCAATTTATTTAAAGCAGAACTAAACCGAAAACGAAAAAAATTACACTTATCTTCAATCCTGCAGGTCCCTCGATGGCACTGGTCTTTACCCCGATCTGTTCCCACGTTGTCCTGTGATTTCTCTTCGTCATTTGCCGCCATCTTCTTTCTTCACTTCCTGCTTCTTCCTCAGTCTTCTTGACACATCACCCGATCTCACACTGCACAGGTGCGAGATTGGGTGAAATAAACTGCTGTAAGGGGGACAAAAAACAGAGCCGATCTCACTGCCTATGCTTGATATCAGCATCTCTTTCTCTTAATAGAAAAAATACCCCTTCAGCGAATGGGCATGCGCAAAGGGAGCACCCAAAACCTCCTGGGATGTGTGATGTAGGTATCCTGGGAGGCCCTGTGCTCCGTTCAGTCTTCACCACCACAATCAAGGCAATCAAGATTAAAAAGGGAGGTGCTGCACCCTTTTTTTTTTTTACTGCACTTAAAAAAAATAAAAAATGAATAACATTTCCACTTTACATGTATGGATTGTCTACCATTTTAAGTGAAAATGTTAAGTTTGGGTAAGCTTTAAGTATTTTCGAATTTGTGGCAGATCATGTACATTACTAAAATGGTAATGCATAACTTCCCGGAAGTCTTCTTTAGAGTTGTTGTGACTGAAGCTATTTATTGTTAATTTACAAGTGCGGTAGAATTTTGTTCCTATAAAGTGGAACTAAACTAAAAACAAAAAAAAAAATCACTTTCTGGCTACGTCACCCAATCTCGCACTGCACAGGCTGCTTTAGTTGTAAAAAATAGTCCTGATCTGACTGTGCATGCATGAGATCAGCACCTTTTTTTTTAAATGAATGAAAAGCTTCTTCTGCACATGTATAATGCTTCCAAGATAACACATTCTCAGAAAACAGCACTTACAAGTTCATTTTCAAGGCTATGTACAGTACATTTCCAGTTATTAATGTAAACTTTACACAAAAATAATGTTTCTGTGACTTTCAATGTCCTACATATTTTCTTTTTCATGTATTTATAATTGTGCTTCATTTACAGATTTACAATTTCATGTTCCTTATAACTAGCAGTGGTAGAGATTGGCTGAGGACAAGAAGAAGGCTTTTCCACTGTAAGCCCAATTACACCTTTTAGATGCTCTTTGACAACTTATTGGAATGTAATATCTCAATTTCTTTAAAGTGGAACTAAACCGAAAACAAAAAATCTTCAATTCTGCAGGTCCCTCGATGGCACTGGTCTTTCCCGCAATCTGGTCCCACGTTGTCCTGTGATTTCACGTCGTCATTTTCCACCATCTTCTTTCTTCACTTCCTTCTTCTTCCTCGGTCTTCTTGGCATGTCACCAGATCTCACACTGCACAGGTGCGAGATTGGGTGACATAAACTGCTGTAAGGGGGAAAAAAACAGAGCCGATCTCACTGCCCTTTGCTTGATATCAGCATCTCTTTCTCTTATTAGAAAAAATACCCCTTCTGCTAATGCCTGAGATTAGGGCATGCGGAAAGGGAGCACCCAAAACCTCCTGGGATGTGTGATGTAGGTATCCTGGGAGGCCCTGTGCTCCCTTCAGTCTTCACCGTCTTAACCACCTGGGCGTTTCACTGATGTCTAGATTTCTGTACCAAAAGCGGTACACTGTTTTTCATGAATTTTTTTTTATATTGTAGACCTGTAACTAACAGAAATATGTCCGAACAAGGGTCTAGTAGATATCATGAATATAAAAAAGTTTGAAACGCACAATCATGTAAAAAAAAAAAATATAAATTTTGAATAAAATTAAATAAAAAACATAAAAATCAGCTTAAACAAGAATATATAAATAAATCAAAAATACTGAAAATGCAATAATTCGGTATACTATATACCGTGTTTCCCCGAAAGTAAGACTCAATACAAAGTGATTTGAATTTCCCGCCCCGCCTCCCACCCGCACCGACGCATGCAGCGATGTCACCGGGAAACACCAGAGATCGTCACTGCACATGCTGGGAGAAGACAGAAGAGGACGGAGGTGTCCGGAGGAGCTGCGGGGTCAAGGTAAGTATTTTTTTCAGTTGTAATCCGTTTGTCATACAATGTTGTATGACAATCAGACTGCAATATAACGCTTGTTTACATTTTTAGCCACCTTGACATTAGTTCGGGGTAAACGATCGTAGCAAGTTCGCTTACCCCGAACCAAGGTCGGGTTAACCACCCTGGTGGTTTAAAGGGGAGGTGCTGCACCCTTTTTTTTTACTGCACTTAAAATAAAAAATGAATACCATTTCCTCTTTACATTTATGGATTGTTTACCCTTTTAAGTGAAAATGTTAAGTTTAGGTAAGCTTTAAGTATTTTAGAATTTGTGGCAGATCATGTACATTACCAAAATAGTAATGCATAACTTCCCGGAAGTCTTCTCTAGAGTTGTGACTGAAGCTATTTATTGTAAATTTACAAGTGCGGTAGAATTTTGTTCTTTTAAAGCGGAACTAAACTAAAAACAAAAAAAAAAATCACTTTCCTTTACTTCCACAAATCCCTCGATCCCTCTGAAACATATGGTCCTACTTTGTCCTGGTTTCTTGCTTCGTCCGCTCAGTGGTGCCATCTTTTTCCTTCTTCTCCTGCCTTCTGGCTACGTCACCCAATCTCGCACTGCACAAACTGCTTTAGTTGTAAAAAATAGTCCTGATCTGACTGTGCATGCATGAGATCAGCACCTTTTTTTTTAAATGAATGAAAAGCTTCTTCTGCACATG
>NW_027318756.1:0-5257 GCF_032062135.1 Pyxicephalus adspersus
GGGGTAGGGGGAGGGCTGTAGACTGGAGATGGGCTGGATTAAACATAATCGTTAATTGTTTTAAAATCCCCTGGACATGCCTGGACATAACTGGAAATGCCAGGACATGTCTGGTCAATAGCCGATTAATGGATGGCGAGGATGGCGAGTGGGCGGAATAGGAGTGGCTAAGGGGCAGGCCGTTAGGCTGGCAATGGGAGGGCTGTGGGACGGCCTTGGGAGGGGCATGGGAGGGATTATGGGTGGAGTGGGCGGGGAAAGGGGCGTGTTGACCTGTCACTTTTAGTTTGACGAAAAGTACATACGCTTTACTACTAGGATAGATACCAAGTGCTATCATAATAAAATGTCTGTATTTTTTTTTACAGAAATAGACATTTTTAGTTTTTTTGTGATAGATTGCAAGAGGTGTCCTAAATGATACCTCTTGTAAAATATCACAAAAGACAGAAAATTTTCTATATTTATCCATAAAAAATACAGATATTTCATTATGATAGCACATAGTATCTATCCAAAAACCCATAAAATTGTCTCTATTTCTGTAAAAAAAAAATCTAAATAGCCATATAAAAATGTATTTCTCTCTAAAAAAAATGATATTTAATTATGAATCAAATAAATATCTGGATTTTTTGGAGAGAAATACATACATATTCACGTCTTTGATAGATAGTAAGTAGTATCAGAATAAAATATATGTATTTTTTTTTAAAAATAAAGAAATTTTTCTGTTTATTTTGATAGCAAGTTGTGTCAGAATTACTTACCGTATTTTTCGGCGTATAAGACGCACTTTTTCTTCCCCAAAACTAAAAAAATACAGATAATTAATTCTGAAACCACTTGCTATCTATCAAAATAAATAGATTTTTTTTATTTCTGTAAAAAAAATACAGATATTTCATTCTGATCCTGCTTGCTACCTATCAAAATAAACAGATAAATTTCTGTATTTCTGTAAAAAAAATACAGATAAATAATTCTGATACTACTTGCTATCTATGAAAATAAACAGAAAGGTTTTTGTATTTCTGTAAAAAAAACACATAATTAATTCTGATACCTCTTGCTACCCAACAAAATAAACAGAAAAATTTCTGTATTTCTGTAAAAAAAATACAGATAATTAATTCCGATACCACTAGCTATCTATCAAAATAAACAGAAAAATTTCTGTATTTCGGTAAATAAAAATACAGATATTTAATTCTGATCCTACTTGCCACCTATCAAAATAAACAGAAAAATTTCTGTATTTCTGTAAAAAAAATACAGGTATTTCATTCTGATACCACATACTATGAAAATAAACGGAAAAAATTCTGTATTTCTTTTAAAAAAATACAGTTTTTTCATTCTGATACCACATGCCATATATGGAAATAAAAAGAAAAATTTCTGCATTTCTGTAAAAAAAAATACAGATATTTCATTCTGATCCTACTTGCTACCTATCAACATTAACAGAAAATTTTCTGTATGTCTGTATAAAAATACAGATAATTAATTCTGATACCACTTGCAATCTATAAAAATAAACAGAAAAATTTCTGTATTTCTGTAATAAAAATACTGATAATTAATTCTGATACCACTTGCTATCTATGAAAATAAACAGAAACATTTCTGTATTTCTGTAAAAAAAATACAGGTATTTCATTCTGATCCTACTTGCTGCCTATGAAAATAAACAGAAAATATTCTTTATTTCTGTAAAAAAATACAGATAATTAATTCTGATACCACTTGCTACCTTTCAAAATAAACAGAAACATTTCTGTATTTCTGTAAAAAAATAAAGATAATAAATTCTGATACCTCTTGCTATCTATCAAAATTAATAGAAAAAATTCTGTTTTTCTGTAAAAAAAAATACAGATATTTAGTTTTGATAGCACTTACTATCTATCCAAAGGGACAGAAAAATGTATGTATTTCTCTACTAAAAATATAAATATTTAATTATGAATCACACAGCTCCATTACAAGTGATATAGTCCTCAAAGTAGATAAAGGCAGAGGGCCCTGATGGGGGTGCTCGGTAAAAAAATATTTGCCAGTTACGTATCAAGCAATCTTCAACTTTATTGTAACAAACATCTGGTTTATATAATAAAACAATATATCCTAGCGCATGCTCATTCATTAGAATAGATAGAACATCAGGTTTATAGAATCTAAACAACCAAGGAATACATTCATAACTAAGCTAGAATTTGAAACAAAATGGAGTGTCTCAGGCAACAAAATAGAGTGTCTCAGACCCTTTCAAATATCTGTATTGTTTTTACAGAAATACAGAATTTTTTGTTTATTTTGATAGAATTCAAGTGGTATCATAATTAAATATCTGTATTTATTTATAGAAAAACAGAAAATTTCCTTTTTTTTCATAGATTGCAAATAGTATCAGAATGAAATATCTGTATTTTAAAGAAATACAGAAATTTTTCTGTTTATTTTGATAGATTGCAAATGGTATCAGAATGAAGCAACTGTATTTTTTACAGAAATACAGAAATTTTTCTGTTTATTTTGATAGATTGCAAGTAGAGATGAGCAAATCGAAGCTGACAAAGTGGAATTCGATTAGTAACAAATACGAATTTCCTCGCGATTTGTGGAAACGTAATGCAATTTTTTCTAAAATGGCGGCTACACGTGTGAGGATATGGGGAAAGGAACTCTGGGACGGTGGGATGACCCATAATGCCATGCATGCAGCCAATCAGCAGCTAACCAGCCCTGTAATGTCACACTCCTTTAAATAGCCTCAGCCATCTTGGATTAAGACATTTTAAAGCATTATGAGTGCAGGGAGAGACATGTGCAGGCCCCTTTTTAGAGGTTAAACCCATTTACAGCCAGCTGAATATTGCATGCCCAGGCACAAGAAACCCAAGGGACCAAGTAGATCAGCCAAGAAATCTGATCTCCACCAGTATCTCCCCTCAGACTCCCCAACTGCTTCAGACCGGGAAACAACTAAGATGGCAACCAGGAGGTCAGATCAGAGGCTTTAGGATGAAGAGTCTGGGACACAAGCTGACAGCCCAGACTCACCCCTCCTCCTTCTCTAGCATCTCTGTGACTGACAGCCCAGGTTTCACTTTCTCCTGCAGAGTTCTTTCCAGTGATCTTAAACTCTCCTAAAGTTTCTGCCAAGTAAGGAGGATTTTGAGTCTATAGTCACACAAATTTTCTTAGGGAAAAACAGAATCCCTTTAGCATCAGATCACTGCAGTGGATACAAGGGTGACGGCACTAGGATCAACTACATCACATACAGATTCAAGAATTACAGCCTTGGAGCATTCACTAATGCAGATACATTCCTTTCTATCATCATTAGCATTTAGAATTGATGACCAAGAGAATAGAGGGAGACAGAATAATATACGGCTGAGAGGCATACCAGAAGCTACTCTGGGGTCAGCATTCAAGGTGACTGAAAGTTCCAGTACAAAAAACAAATATATTCTCAGTTCACTTCTGCAGTTATATGTGCTAAAAGCATTTAGTGACGTATTTGAGTACAAAAAGAAAAATATATACACAGTTCACTGTTGCAGTTATTTGTGGTAAAAGCATTTAGTGGCCTATTTCTGTACAAAAATAAAATATATTCATGGCTTTAGGTGTGTTTTAATTTGCTTTCAATTTATTTAGTTCAAGTAAAATTATGTCAGAGAAGTGGCAGGCCATGCACAGAGCAGTTACAGAGGCCTAAATGTTTCTGGCGCAGGCAGAGGTCGCAGCAGAGTAAGGATATGTGTCAGCAGGAGTCACAGAGAGGCCTGAGCTCCCGGTGTTATCTAGTGGTCGTGTCTTGACGAGCAATCCAGCGATTCTTGATTGGTTAACTCGGTCATCCACTTCATCCCAAGTGACATCAGACACCCCCAGCCAACAGTCGGTGGGTTCGCCAGACACAACCTTTGGTTGGCATTGCCTGGGAGCAGACCCTGTGCCCTCACCTGTCTTCAACTTGCCTCTGTCCTTTGCTGTTCCCTCAGCCACAGAAGTATTGTATGCTGTGGGCTCAGCTCCACTATACAGGGAGGACGAGCTAGTAGAGGACAGTCAGCAGCTACTGCCCAGCCAAGATCTGGAGGAGACATCCGCCGCTTTCTCCGCTAGGCGGGCAAGTAGTGATGAGGAGTGTGGCATGGGATGTGGTGTTGCGAGCGGTCAGGCGGCTCCTGACCCAGAGACCGTTGAGGAGGACATCAGTGACCTGCATACACAACTCGATGATGATAAAGTCGATCGCACTTGGGAGCCGGGTGAAGAAGGGGCTTAATCATCATCAGGAGAAGAGGTAGGCAGCTTGCCCGTGAGGCAGCGGCTGAGCCAGCAAGGTGGTAGCAAGGCTGGTAGTCAGCAGGGTGGCAGCAGTGGGAGGCCAGGAGCCAAACATGCCCGGGGTGGACCACTTGCTTCCCAGCAGCCTTCCTGCCCGGGAAGTAGTGGTACAGGGGTTCATTAAGGCAGCGGCAGTAGCAGTCAGTCAGTGCGGAGTGTTGGGGAGAAAATCACCTACTCGGAGGTGTGGCAGTTTTTTGTTAAGCCACCGGAGGAGGTTAACATGGCCATATGTAGAATATGTGGGCAGAAGGTGAAGCGTTGCCAGGGTGCCAATGTTGGCACCACGGCCCTGCGTCAACATATGCAGCATCACCATAAAGTGGCCTGGGAGAACTGTGGCTCCGATGTGGTGGTCCAGCCTGCTGCAGCAACCGCTGCATCACTAAATGTGCAGAGCGGGTTGCACCCTGTGTGCGCTGGGTGCTTGGAACCAGAAGCGTGAACCCCTCGGAGTCAAGTCCCCGCCTGATGCCACACATCAGATGCCAAGTGCTCCTTCTTTCATTCATCTTCGTCAGCGGGTACTGGTATTGCCACCCACCGCCTCACTCTGTCACCGGGTCACTTTGTGGTCTCCTGATGCTGCTGCTGCCATCTCCACACTATCTCACCTTGCCACTCTGTGGTATCCTGCTGATGCTTCTGCTGCTGCCATCTCCACATTGTGTCACCTTGCCACTCTGTGGTATCCTCCTGATGCTGCTGCTGCTGCCATCTGCACACTATGTCACCTTGCCACTTTGCAGTATCCTCCTGATGCTGCTGCTGACACCACCTCCACACTCTGTCATTGTGCCACTCTGTGGCCTCCTGATGCTGCCACCACCTCCACACTCTGTCATTGTGCCACTCTGTGGTCTCCACTTGATGCTGCTGCTGATGCCAC
>NW_027318757.1:0-3191 GCF_032062135.1 Pyxicephalus adspersus
GGGGTGGGCTGCTTTCCTTAATAAGGACAATGGGAAATCCAAAGAGTAGAACTAAAAAAAATAAAGTAAAAAAGGAGCTCAAAACTGCAGTAAAGTGGCCAAAGCAAATGTTAAGCTTCAGGATTATTGATGGCTGCCCCTCCAGGACTGCAGTCTATGCTCCACAAGTGCAAGATTTTTTCCTTTTTTTCTTGTGAGTGCATAAGTATGGCATTATTATTAGGGATGAGCGAGAATGCCTCATCCCTAATTATTATCAATATACATCATGTAATTACTACACCTTACTGCTCTTTGTGCTGCTTTTTTGCTTTCTAGTTCTATCATTTATTCCTGCGTGGAATCTCCAGTTCATCTGCAAAGTGTTTCTGTGTATATGGCAAGCATATAATCCACAGCACCACAACTAAAACACTTTAACTGTCCCTTTAGTTTTGCTCAGTTGTACGGAGCCCTCTTCCCGGTACCAAAAATACTCACTCTGGGAGAACCTGTGTGAATCAGAAAACCTGGAATGAAAAAGGCAAAGGTTTGCCAACTAATAGCAAATTATTTTAAAAAAATCCATTCCAGATTATTATTATTAGTAAACAGGTTTTTATAGCACTAACATATTACACAGTGCTGTGGATAAATGGATGTAAATAGGGATTGCAAATGACAGACAGGTACAGACAGTGTCATAGGAGGAGGAGAGGACCCTGCCCCGAAGAGCTTACAATCTAGGAGATTGGGGAAGTATCACACAATAGGAGGGGAGATATGTAGTGGTGGGAAGTAGTGAGGGTTTTAAAAGACAGAGGAAGATAGGTAGATATGTTTGTAAAATTTGGGTTTTGAGTGCTCTTTTAACTGAGCAGAAAGTAGGAGCAAGCCGAATAGGAAGAGGAAGACCATTCCAGAGAGTTGGGGCAGCTCTAGTGGGTGAAAAGGTGTCTTGCAAAAAGACCTTACTTCCAATAGGTTATAATAGGATTATAGATAGATTATATATGGAAAGCCACCTTTTTTGGTGAGGAATCAAAAACAAACAAACAAGAAATGTAACGAGTGCTTCAGAATTCTCTGCTCCTACTCCCACATTTTTAAAATAGCAATTGGCATTTTATCCATCTTCAGATTGTGCTGCTAGTATTTGCCTGTTGTACTTTTCTTAAAAACTGTTTTGAGGTTTCTATAACACAATAAACAACAATTTAGAATTTTTACCCCCAAAAAGACAGTTTTAGGGGACAATATGCAATTATATGCAACACTTTAAAGTGCACTTTTGGGACCTACAAAGAGAATGCAATTCTGAGTTCTTTATCACCAGGTAGTGCGGTCTTGGGATTTTAAATTTCATTAAAACCTGCAAGGTATGTATTTGTTTCTATTTGAATATTAAAAGCAAATATTTTTGGTTCTTTTGTGCCCAAATATATTTTCTTTATATACAATGAAGTACATTTGTGTAATCTATGAGTAAAGCTATGCTGCAATCAATGTGGAATGTGCCATGTGACTGGTGGTCATGGGGGAAAAGAATCATGTACAGGCATGTGCAAAAAAAAAAAAAATTAAACATACCACAAAAATAGAAAAAGTAGTATTTTTGTGTAAATGATGGTTTCATTAACCCTATCATGACATTCCTAGTTCTTTGCTGCAAAGTTAAGTAAAGTGTTCATGACCAGGAACATTTTATATATGGACTTAAACGTTATATTGCAGTCACAAAGGGGTTAAGTAGTTAAAGAGCCTTAACAAAGATTCCTGGACCCCAATTACATCTATAAAATGAATCTTAAACTGTACTGCTGATGCAAAGTTTCCCAAAGGTCAAGGTTGTATGCTAATACAAAAGTTTTAGGGTTTTAAAGGCTTTAAAATAATTGTATTTATTATTCAAAAAACAAAGTATAAAGTATTAAAGTATTACAAAAAATCTCTTTTACATAAGCATATGCACTTTTTTTCATGCAAAAGAATGGTTTCTGGGTAGACAATAGGTATCCAAATATATATCAAAATCAAAGCTAGCGATTTGCTTCTATTTATAGTGATGAATATCATGAAATTTCCATAAAATAGTGACATTTCGCAAAAATTAAGCTTCGGGACAAAGGTCACTCAGGGTTGGACTCTGGGTTGTTTTTTTCTTCTTAGCAACCTGTAAACTTGGTGACTAAATATAATTAAGTGGTGTCTGGATCAGACATGCATCAAAACCTGTCTCTGAATTTTGCTGCACAGAGCTCTTCAGAGTGTTCCTTTGTGCTAGGTTGGGAATATAGTTGGGATATACAACTTCAAAGTGCATGTAAAGCTTAACTACATAAATATCTATTCACCATATTTCACTGGGTATTCTCCTGCAGCCTCTTTCGATGTTTATTTCAGCATCTGCAGCACATCATGCCTCAGGATGGGATTTCTAATAGTCTGTGGCTTTGAGGCACATCGCTTCTAGTTATCATTGGAAAACAGTGCAAAACTGTTGGGAGAATAATGTTGCTCTGTGAAAAGAAGTGTCCGAAAGGTACCTAATGCACAGAAAAAAACATTAAAAATGCCTTTTTAAAATGACATTAACCACCTCATTATTTTGTAGGAAAAATGTCCTAAAAACCTCAACAATGGCACACACTATAACCAGCAATTACTGGATGACAAAATGACACTCTTTGGGTTGCATTCAACAGCAGCAACGATGTGGTCATGATGGTTGGTCATATTCTCTGCTGGATAGTACATGGGGTCCTAAAGTGATCAGGGTGTCAATTCTGTGATCAGTATATTCATAATGGGTAAAAAGCCTCCAGGAAGAAAGCCTGTGCCTATTGACTACAACTTCCTATTTTTGTATCGTTCTGTGCAGTCCTGCTCCAAGCATAGTAAGACTATTGGAGTTCTAAAGCTGTCCAGTCATCAAACTTGATGACTTCCCTAGATTGTAAGCTGTTCAAAGCAGGGTCCTCTCCTCCTGTGTCCCTGTCTGTATTCATCTGTCATTTGCAGCCCCCATTTATGTACACCGCTGCGTAGTATGTTGGTGATATACAAATCCTGTTTATTAATAATAATAATAATATTAATAATAAGATTAATTAATTTAATATGTGAAAAAACTGAAAGCAAATATTCCTGATTCCATTGTGCCCAAATATATTTTCTTATATACAATGAAGTATAATTGTGTTACAGCTTTC
>NW_027318757.1:3590-5253 GCF_032062135.1 Pyxicephalus adspersus
GTCTTTTGTTAGTACACCCGCTTGCCACTAAATCATGTACACAATGTAGGAGAGATTGGATTGTGCCGAACAACTGATAATTTGTACACTGGATGTTTATAGGGAGTGTTTCTGGCTGCTGCCAGCTGTAATGCACTATTGCTAATTCTTGTATACTTGGAAGTCAAGATAAATATTTAGTAAACACGCGCAGCTAAGTGATGTCATCCATACAGATATTGAACACGGTGCTTCCCAGGCTATTGCCAAGCTGCTTTTATCATTCCAAGAACAAGCAATAAGCAGTATTCCTTAACCCTTCACAAAGAATTATATTCTGATGTGTAATTAGGGCTTTGTGTTCTATAATGCTTTTGTATGCCGAAGACAATGGGGCCCCAGGGTTAAGCTCTGTACACACATCAGATGACTGTCACCCAAGGTGAAGGGTCGTGTTGGTTGGCCTACTATGTGTATAGTGGTCTCCTGATATTGTTCAGCAACACATTGAAAGGCCCAATCAAGAACAACAGTTGTGCTTTTTGAAGGAGGAGAGCACCAATGGGTGCCAGTGGCTCTGCCTCTCTCCTCTCCATTGAACAGAACGGTGCTGTGTGTACAATGCTCGTTCATTCAGTTAATTTACATCTCACTGGAAACAGTCATATGAAGTCAAACAAGATTGTTTCCAGCAACAGCCACATGATGTCTATCTGATGACTGTATAGGGCTTTAGAAGGGTGGCACAAGCCTCAAAATGTGAAAAAATTGCTTATGGGTTTGACAGTAACAGATTTCAGTAGGTTTTCATTGCCTCTTTTATATTCATTATAAAATGTTTTTTTTTTAATTATTACATTGATCATAGATCATTAGTTATTACATTGATCATAGATATTACTAGACACTTCAATTTGCATGCCTAATTGGGTAGTCTCATCATGTTTTGCAAGCCAGTTTTTCCTTTAACGGCTGTTAAGGAAATATTGGCTTTCCTGTATATAAAAATGGAGGTTTAAAGGGGTCACTGCATGCAAATGATCCGGTGCTGTTATGTACCTACATAGGAATCCTGAGATAATGAGGGTGGCCTCTATAATAACTTCAGTCCAAGTATGCGGATTGTGATGGAGGGGCATAAGTGCAACAATGTGCAGTCTAAAAACCTAAGAGAACTGGAATGGGGAATACAAGAACAAGCAGAGGTCAGGGATATGCGGAATAAGTAGGCAGAATGTTGATCAGTAGTTCAGAGTGGAGTTGATAAAAGAAGCAACTATACAAAAGTGGCAAATGTAGAGATACAGATCAGATAGAAACTGTGTCAATGTTAAGCTGCGTACACACGTGCAATTTTTGTCGTTGGAAAGGATCTTTCAAGATCCTTTCCAACGACAAAGGACTACACGATGCATAAGCATCGTTCATGCTCTATGGAGAGGGGAGAGGGAGAGCGACGGAGCGGCACTCTGCTGCGCGCTCCCCCCTGTTCCCTTTTATTAGGATTGGTTGTCGTTCATCACTGTGGATCCGCCAGGACGGTCGTTCGGACGATGGACGACGCCGACTGTACACACGCCAGATTTTCGCCGGATATCTGGCCGATGCCGATTATCGGGCGATAAAAATCTGACGTGTGTACGCAGCTTTAGACAGAGATCCAGGATCAAAGGTCTAAAGTCCC
>NW_027318758.1:0-1186 GCF_032062135.1 Pyxicephalus adspersus
TCCCACGTCGTCCTGGTATCAGTCTTCGGCTTGGAGCAGAGGGAGTGCCAGTCGCTGCCATCTTCTCCCCTCTTCTTCCGTGTTCTTCTTCCTACGTTACCCGCTCTCACATTGTGCAGGCGCAATATTGGGTGGCCTAGATTGAGAAAAAACTTGCCGATCTCACTGCACATGCGTGGGATCGGCAATTTTTTTACCTATTGATAAAAGGGCTCCTTTTACGCATGCCCGAGATGCTCAGGCATGCGCAGAAGGAGCAGCCAAGAGCCTCCCAGAATGCGTGATGTAGGTAACCCGGGAGGCTCTGTGCTCCCATTCATTCTTGATCCCCTAGGCCAGGAGTAGGAAAACTCTGGCCTTTAGGCCAGATACGGCCTAGCCAGTAGTCTGTTTGGCCTAACACCCCCCTGGTCGATCCGGCCTAATTCTGGCTGGCAGGGGTCGGCAACCCCTGGCTCCAGAGCTGCATGCAACTCTTGAGCCTCCTTTCCCTATTTACCGTGGCCGACATTAACAGTTCCGCCGCCGGGGTAAAGGGACATTCCCTCTCCTCCCGATGTATTGCGGAGTAGAGGGATTTCCCTTCAGGGGTGTTCCTGGTGGGGGCGGAGCATCAGCGAGTCGACTAGAGAGAGTCCGGCCTAGTGTGCCTTCTTGACCTCCTAAAATGGCCTAGTAGCTAGAAAAGTTTGCTGCCCCCTGGCCTAGGCAATCGAAAATTAAGGGGATGGTGCTGCCTATTTGTTTTAGTATTATTTTTAAACAGTATTTATATAGTGCCAACTTATTACACAGTGCTGTACATTAAATAGGGGTTGGACTAGACAGACAGATACAGAAAGAGACACTGGAGGAGGAAAGAACCCTGTCCAGAAGAGTTTACAATCTTGGAAATTTGAATTAAGATTTGGTGATGTCACTGCAGTGATGTCAATTTATCCTTGCTGGAGGTTCAGGTATATAGGGGAAAAGCACTGCTTCTACTAAGAAGACCATCTTCACACAGAGATATGGTGTATGGTAAATCTGTATTGGTAAAAAGATCAGCTGCAAGAAAACTGGATATGCTTGTCAGATAAAGTGGTGGAATTTATATTCTTGTATGGTCAATCTAAACATTCTAACATACAAAATACTGGATTTAATATAATTAGCTCAGAAAAACTGCAAGAGTACATTAAAGCCA
>NW_027318758.1:4617-5247 GCF_032062135.1 Pyxicephalus adspersus
CGGTATATGAACGAACGCTGTACATACAGCACCGTTCTGCTCTATGAAGAGCGGAGGGACGAGATCGGACGAGAATCATCTGGCGTGTATACGTAGCCTTACTTTGCAAAAAAAAATATTTCCAATTTCTCATTCTTGCTTTACACCCCACCACTTTCTCGGACTTTGTCCTACATCCATTCACAATGTTCCCTGTGGCCAGCATGACACATTACCATTTTGCCCATCCACCGTGAGCCCAGCCTTGTCATATACCACCTGCTAGGGCACCATAATCACACAGGTTGGGAGAATTGCAGGGAGAAATGGATGTATATTGGGTTAATTTTACAGCTTGATTGGCGATTCCTAACAAGCAGATTGCGAGGGGTGAAAAACTTGGAGTTCCACTTGGAAAGAGGTAGAATGGGGCAAAGGAATTTGGAGATTACTATTTGTCTGCATATGCTACAAAATGCAGTTCTAACTAAGGTATTATCTTTTTTTTTGTTCATCATATATTCAATATGAATTGTCCAGAATGATACATTATGCTGAAAATGGTCATTTTAAAGCATACCAGTTTCACAAAAATACAATTAGAAATATCTGTAAATACAATAGGTGAAGGACTGCAGTAATCATTTTACT
>NW_027318759.1:0-988 GCF_032062135.1 Pyxicephalus adspersus
AGGGGCACAAATTGGGCAGGCAGGGGCATGGGGTGGGCTTGCAGGTGCATGGGGTGGGCAGGCAGAAGCACAGGGTGGGTTTGCAGGGGCACAAATTGGGCAGTCAGGGGCACAGGGTGGACTTTCAGAAGCACAGGGTGGGCTGGCAGGGGCATAAATTAGGTTGGCTAGGGCACGGGCTGAGCGAGCAGAAGCACAGTGTGGACTTGCAGGGGCAGGGGGATGGCAGAAGCACTGGGTGGGCAGGCAGGGGCACAGGGTGGGCATGCAGGGGCACAGGGTGGGCTTGCAGGTGCATGGGGGGCAGGCAGAAGCATGGGGTGGCTTTGCAGGGGCACAGGGCGGACTTGCAGAAGCACGGGGTGAGCTTGCAGAGGCATAAATTGGGTTGGCTGGGGCACGGGGTGAGTGGGCAAAAGCACAGTGTGGGCATGCAGGGGGTGGGCAGGCAGAAGCACGGAGTGGGTTTGAAGGGGCACAAATTGGGCGGGCAGGGGCAGGGAGCAGACTTGCCGAATCACGGGGTGGGCTTGCAGGGGCATAAATTGGGTTGGCTGGGGCACGGGGTGAGCGGGCAGAAGCACAGGGGCACAGGTTGGCCTTGCAGGGGCACAAATTGGTCAGGCAGGGGCACGGGGTGGGCATGCAGGGGTACAGGGTGGGCTTGCAGGTGCATTGCAGGGACACGGAATGGACGGGCAGAAGCACAGGGTGGGATTGTTGGAGCACAAATTGGGTGGGCAGGGGCATGAAATGGGTTGGCTGGGGCACGGGGTGAGCTTGCAAGAGCACAAATTGGGTGGGCAGGGGCACAGGTTGGGCTTGCACAGGGAAAAAATTGGGCAGGCAGAAGCACGGGGTGGGTTTGCAGGGGCACAAATGGGGTGGGCAGGGGCACAGGGTGGACTTGCTGGGGCATAAATTGGGTTGGCAGGGGCACGGGGTGAGCGGGCAGAAGCACAGTGTGGGCAGGCAAGGGGCAGGGGGG
>NW_027318759.1:1381-2439 GCF_032062135.1 Pyxicephalus adspersus
GGGCGGGCAGGGGCACAAATTGGGTGGGCAGGGACACGGGGTGGGCTTGCAGGGGCACAAAATCAGGAGGGCAGGGGCATTGGGTGGGCTTGCAGGGGCATGACGTGGGCGAGCAGAAGCACGGGGTGGGCTTGCAGGAGCACAAATTGGGTGGGCAGGGGCATAGGGTGGGCTTGCAGGGGCACAAACTGGGCGGGGGCACAGGGTGGGCTTCCAGGGGCACGGAGTGGGCAGGAAGGGTCACAGGGTGGGCGTGCAGGGGCATGGGGTGGGCTTGCAGGGGCACCGGGTGGGTTTGCAGGGGCACAAATTGGGCATTCAGGGGCACAGGGTGGACTTGCAAGGGCACAGGGTGGGCGGGCAGAAGCATAGGGTTGGCAGGCAGGGGCTTGGGGTGGGCTTGCAGGGGCATAAATTGGGTTGGCATGGGCACAGGGTAAGTGGGCAGAAGCACAAGGTGGGCTTGCAGGGGCACAAATTGGGTGGGCAGGGGCACAGGGTGAGAGGGCAGGGGCATGGGTGGGATTGCAGGGGCATAAATTGGGCCTGCAGGGGCATTGGGTAGGGCTTGCAGGGGCACAGAGTGGGCGGGCTGGGGGAAAAGGTGGGCTTGCAGGGGCACAAATTGGGTGAACTGGGGAACAGGGTGGGGCAGGGCCTTGGGGTGGGCTTGCAGGTGCATGGGGTGGGAAGGCAGAAGCACAGGGTGGGTTTGCAGGGGCACAAATTGGGTGGGCAGGGGCAAAGGGTGGACTTGCAGAAGCAAGGGATGGGCTGGCAGGGGCATAAATTGGGTTGGCTGGGGCACGGGGTGAGCAGGCAAAAGCACAGTGTGGACTTGCAGGGGCAGGGGGATGGGCATGTAGGGACACAAATTGGGTGGGCAGCACAAGGTGGGCTTGCATGGTCACAAATTGGGTGAGCAGGGGCACAGGGTGAGTGGGCAGGGGAATGGGTGGGCTTGCAGGGGCAAAAATTGGGTGGGCATGGGGTGAGCGGGCAGGGGCACGGGACGGGCTTGCAGGGGCACAAATTGGATCGGCAGGGACACAGGGTGA
>NW_027318759.1:2953-5247 GCF_032062135.1 Pyxicephalus adspersus
GCTTGCAGGGGCAAAAATTGGGTGAGCAGAAGCACGGGGTGGGCTTGCAGGGGCACAAATTGGGTGGGAAAGGGCACAGGGTGGGCAGGCAGGGGCACAAATTGGGTGGGCAGGGGCACGGGTTGGGCTTGCAGGGACACGGAATGGACGGGCAGAAGCACAGGGTGGGATTGTTGGAGCACAAATTGGGTGCGCAGGGGCATGAAATGGTCGAGTAGAAGCACGGGGTGTGCTTGCAAGAGCACAATTTGGGTGGGCAGGGGCACAGGTTGGGCTTGCACAGGGAAAAAATTGGGCGGGCAGAAGCACGGGGTGGGTTTGCAGGGGCACAAATGGGGTGGGCAGAGGCACAGGGTGGACTTGCTGGGGCATAAATTGGGTTGGCAGGGGCACGGGGTGAGCGGGCAGAAGCACAGTGTGGGCAGGCAAGGGGCAGGGGGGTGGGCTTGCAGGGGCACAAATTGGGTGGGCAGGGGCACGGTGTGGACGGGCAGGGGAAAGGATGGGTGAGCAGAAGCACTGGGTGGGCTTGAAGGGGCACAGGGTGGGTAAGAAAAAGCATTGGGTGGGCTTGCAGGGGCACAAATTGGGTGGGCAGAGACATGGGGGGGCGAGCAGAAGAACGGCATGGGCTTGCAGGAGCACAAATTAAGTGGGCAGGGGCAAGGGGTGGGCGAGCAGAAGCACGGAGTGGGCTTGCAGGAGCACAAATTGGGTGGGCTTGCAGGGGCACAAATTGGGCAGGCAGGGGCACGGGGTGGGCTTGCAGGGGCAAGGAGTGGGCAGGAAGGGGCACAAGGGGGGGTATGCAGGGGCATGGGATGGGCTTGCGGGGGCACAAATTGGGCTTGCAGGGGCACTGGGTGGGCGGGCAGGTGGATAGGGTGGGCTTGCAGAAGCACAGGGGTGGGTTTGCAGAGGCACACGCTGGGCAAGCAGGGGCACAGGGTCGATTAGCAGGGGCACGGGATGGGTGGGCAGAAGCATAGAGTGGGCTTGCAGGGGCATAAATTGGGTTGGCAGGGGCACAGGGTGAATGGGCAAAAGCACAGTGTGGGCAGGCAGCGGCACAGGTGGGCTTGCAGGGGCACAAATTGGGTGGGCAGGGACATGGGGTGGGCTTGCACGGGTACAAATTTGGAGGGCAAGGGCATTGGATGGGCTTGCAGGGGCACAGGGTGAGCGGGCAGGGACATAAATTGGGTGGACAGGGGCACGGGTTGGGCTTGCAGGGACACAGGGTGGGCGGGCAGGGGCACAGGGTTGGCGAGCAGAAGCACTGGGTGGGCTTGCAGGGGCACGGGGTGGGCAAGCAAAAGTATCGTATGGGCTTGCAGGGGCACAAATTGGGTGGGCAGGGACATGGGGTGGGCTTGCAGGAGCACAAATTAAGAGGGCAGGGGCATGGGATGGTCTTGCAGGGGCACAGGGTGGGCTTGCAGGGGCACAAGGTGGGTGGGCAGGGGCACGAGTTGGGCTTGCAGGGACACAGAGTGGGCTTGCAGGGACACGGGGTGGGCAGGCAGAAGCTTGGGGTGGGCTTGCAGGGGCACAAATTGGGTTGGCAGGGGCAGGGGGTGGGTGGCCAGGAGGTGGAGGTGGCCAGGCAACAGCCAGGGAACCGTGAGGAAGTGGGGAACAGAGTGGAGCTGGGGAGAAGGATGGAATCGCGGAGAAGGATGGAGCCGCTGACCAAGTCGGCACTGGCTGCCCTGCAAGAGATGAGGAGCCGGGAGGACCTATTGGGATTTGCCAACCCAGCCTGTGAATAATAGCCTGATTTAGCTGAGATTGTTGGCCCAGGGATTCACCTAACATGTTACAGAGATGGTCAACTCTGAACATGTAGGCACCCAAAGTGGACAATTGTCGTAGGAGTGTAAGGACCTGTTCCAAAATATTTGAACTTGGGGCAGACATCCTTGACTCCAATACTCTATCAAAATGGCCAACCAGCCTCTGAGTGAGGCTTAAAAGCTGGCTGCCCACACTGGGTTGACCCAATCCACCTGCATCCTTTGGTAGCTACAAAAGAAAAAAAAATATCAAAATATTACCACTGTCTCTACCTTTTGGGTTTTTTAATCGCCCAGACCAACGCCCAACAGCGCCATCTACCTCTTCTTCGCCTGGCAGGCAGCAAGGTCCTGGATCAGGAACTGATTCTTCTAACCTCATGTCAACCTCACATGTCTGATGACCTCTATGCTTCAACTACTGTTTGGATGCAAGCCCTACAGCAAGTTTGAGAGGTTCTCAACTATACAGTGATGAACTCTCCACCCAAGTGCCTC
>NW_027318760.1:0-5244 GCF_032062135.1 Pyxicephalus adspersus
CAGATATGATATATTGGCTGAAATAGGTTCTGCACTTAAGAACTGGCTTTCTTTATTAGGGTTGTGTGCAATTATTACCTCAACCTGTCAGGACGTGAATAATGTCTGTTGGTAACTTGTTTTGAAGATGCATTATTCAGGGCCTTCATATCATTTATACACAGTATGTAATGTTTGTTGTCAGTGATGTGAAAAGATATGCCTTTTGATTTCCACCTTTACACCCTCAAGTTTAGTAGTGGTGTCTTCCATATATCTATCCTAACCAATTACTTTTAGCTACCTTTATTTGTGAGACCAGTAAGGTTTCACATTGTCAGACTTCTTTGGATTATAGTATTGCAATGTATATTTTACAGGAATACAGACTGACAGGTAGTTACCCATGAGCTGCCAATTTGTTAAATGTTTCCAAAAAGAAATATTTTGTAGTTTTTTATTTTTTTTTCCTATTCAGGAGCAAATGATTTACCACAGCCAGAAGGGCAGGAAGATCTCCGTGATGTGCTTAAGAAAACACTGGAGTTTTGTTTATCACGGTATGACATATTGACAATCTTGATGATAAAGTAATGTGCTACTGTGAAATTTTGTCTTGTGGCTTGTAGTTATTGTCTGCTCATGTTGCTGAATTTTATACTAATATTTGCTAAGCTTCGGTTTGTAGTTCCAACTAAGAAAACCTTCTGTGTTTGCCTAATGAGCAGTTTGTAGTCTTTGAAAATGGCAATTTATCCTCTTTCATAATATAGTCATATGGAGAATGATCTGAAATAACTTCCAGGCTGACCTACTTGGATCTTTATAGATACTAACTTCTGCTTAGGCAGGTCTTGGCCTTAAAAACAATGCACAAAATAAACACAATATTTGCATTTCTCATCAAAGCCTTAAAAGAGCTCAATAGTCTGTGGCCATCCAAGTAACAGTCCCATTGGTACCATTACATACCAGTAGCAAAATTTCTACGGTATCAACCCATTACCAAAAGGGTGCATCCATTTGGAAGTAATAAACTGTTGCAGTCCTTTGGAAAGACTCCACCCTGTCTACTTTTTTTCCTTTAAGGCAATAAACCCGGTGATGTTTCTGTTCACCCAGCTATAAATGCTGCATGCCCCTACTTCTCTTTATTTGTAATATTGAAACGCATTTAAAAATACAAAAGACCACGTCAGACCTTTAGAAAGTGAATGAAGTGGTGTTATGATGCGTGGGATGAATGGACTTCCAACGACAAAGAAATGCTGAAATAGGGCATTTAAAGCTGTTCTGCAATATTAATAAAGTAAGTCTAAAGACTCCTGCATGACTTGTAATGTTTAAATCAGGTTATTATGATACTCAAGCCTCAAAAAATACATAGCTCATAGTGGGAGAGTTTATGTAATGGAGGCAGTGTTTCCAATCTAGAAAGCAGTGGCAAGGAGCCCGTGCTGACTGGCAATCTACAAGCTTGTGAATCTATCATCTCGCTGTAGTACAAGCAGGCTTATCCTATGCGAGTTTCACAACTCTGTTCTGAATTCATGATCAATACAGCATTGTTGTTGTACCATCACAGAAAGCTGCATTAGGTGGACTCCATATATTGGTCCATTTCCTCTAAACACTACAATGATGTGTTAGCAATATTTTGCTCCAATATTTTGCTGTATGACACAGCTCATGACTCCTCATATGGATTGGGTTGTCATGGTTGTGTTCTACTTTGTACTTTTTTGTCCAGGAATTTAAAGTGGTACATGCTAGAGCTTAATAAATAATTGTCTGTTCTTTTGAAGGCATTTTTTTCTTTTTTCCCTGCCTTGTTCACACCCAGCTTATTCATATATAAAGTTCTAAATTATACTTGTGACAATTTTGCTCTAGAGCAGCGCAGATATGATATATTGGCTGAAATAGGTTCTGCACTTAAGAACTGGCTTTCTTTATTAGGGTTGTGTGCAATTATTACCTCAACCTGTCAGGACATGAATAATGTCTGTTGGTAACTTGTTTTGAAGATGCATGATTCAGGGCCTTCATATCATTTATACACAGTATGTAATGTTTGTTGTCAGTGATGTGAAAAGATATGCCTTTTGATTTCCAGAGCTTTACACCCTCAAGTTTAGTAGTGGTGTCTTCCATATATCTATCCTAACCAATTACTTTTAGCTACCTGTATTTGTGAGACCAGTAAGGTTTCACATTGTCAGACTTCTTTGGATTATAGTATTGCAATGTATATTTTACAGGAATACAGACTGACAGGCAGTTACCCATGAACTGCCAATTTGTAAAATTTTTCCAAAAAGAAATATTTTGTAGTTTTTATTTTTATTTTTTATTTTTTTTTCCTATTCAGGAGCAAATGATTTACCACAGCCAGAAGGGCAGGAAGATCTGCGTGATGTGCTTAAGAAAACACTGGAGTTTTGTTTATCACGGTATGATATATTGACAATCTTGATGATAAAGTAATGTGCTACTGTGAAATTTTGTCTTGTGACTTGTAATTATTGTCTGCTCATGTTGCTGAATTTTATACTAATATTTGCTAAGCTTCGGTTTGTAGTGCCAACCAAGAAAACCTTCTGTGTTTGCCTAATGAGCAGTTTGTAGTCTTTGAAAATGGCAATTTAACCTCTATCATAATATAGTCATATGGACAATGATATGAAATAACTTCCAGGCTGACCTACTTGGATCTTTATAGATACTAACTTCTGCTTAGGCAGGTCCTCTAAACACTACAATGATGTGTTAGCAATATTTTGCTCCTACAATAGTATGACACAGCTCATGACACCTCATATGGATTGGGTTGTCATGATTGTGTTCTACTTTGTACTTTTTGTCCAGGATTTATAGGTTGAAGACGTTGTCAAACAATGTATGGTACATGCTAGAGCTTAATAAATAATTGTCTGCTCTTTTGATGGCATTTTTTTCTTTTTTCCCTGCCTTGTTCACACCCAGCTTATTCATATATAAAGTTCTAAATTATACTTGTGACAATTTTGCTCTAGAGCAGCTTAATAATTGTTTAAAAAAAAGGCAAACATACTTGATGCCTGATGCCCCAAAATAAGTTGTCTTGGGACTGTTTTTGTGACTTCCTGGGACTGTAATTGGAGCCTTGTTAATTGGCTTCTGACCCAGGGTTACTACGATAACAAATATTAGTGACTTCAGCAATTTTTGTGTGTTCTCCCCCCATAAATGTATAGCATAAGGAGGGACTGTGTGTTAACAGCAAAAACACATTTAAAAAAATATTTTTGTTTGAATGGGGTTTTATTATGTCTAGTCCATCATGCTGCAGAAGACCCAAGATTTGCTTAGTTTAGCTTTAATGACAACCTAGAGCCAGATACACTTTATGCAGTCAGCACAAAGTATATGAGATTTGGGATCCTTGTACATCCTCCTACTTCCCCTGACAATACCTTTATCCACTGTTCTCTTCAAAAGGATGGCACCATTGTTTTTTTATTTGTTTTGTTTTTTTTTTTTTAATTTTTTTTTTAAGGTATATATTACTGGATGGAGGTGTTAGAGATGACCTGGTCAAAAATGCAAAATCTATGGTTTTAATTTCTGTAGCATAAATGTATTCAGTAAAATGTATTTGTGTCTTTAAAAATCATCTCTGTAAACTTATGTAGCAAAGACACAGATAGTCAAAATGTATTTATACTATTAGCCGCCTGATGAGGTTCTCCTTGTGAGTCAAAGCAGTGACTTCTGCATCACATGTTTTTGTTCATATTTCTATCCGAGCAAAGCTCATGCATTTGACATAAAGCAAACATGGAATGTTGCATACTCTTCATGAAAACTCAGTTGTAAAAGATAATTTACTTAGCTTAGTGAATTTTATAAAAATAAACCTGGAGAGGATACCCAGTCATATGCAACACATTGTGTTAAAAAAAAAATCCTCACTTTACTGCCTTTTCTTTGTTTTGTGTTTATGAATTTTAACCTTGATTACTGTGGGTGTACAATTTGATTGTTTTTTCTGCACCTCTTATTAGGCCTACAGATACCTGAGAGAAGATGTTAAGACATTTCAAGGGAAACCTATTAAGGTGACAAAAATTACCTTTAATAACACATTCAGCATTTTGTTACAGCAAAGCACTTTTCTATGTAACTTGTTTGTTTGTTTACAGGCGCGGATAAAAGCTAAGCCAATAGCGATAAACACTTTTTTGCCAAAGAACGGTTTCAGACCTTTGGATATGAATCTGTACACACAACAACGCTATACGGCATCCTTTTACATACCTCCACTGTACAGTCCACAGCAGCAGTTCCCGCTGTACAGCCTCATTACACCACAGACCTGGTCTACTGCACACAGTTACCTGGACCCATCGCTGGTACATGCCCTACATCTGACTTATTTACCTTATGCCTGTCGGCACTTGTTGAAAGTTTAGTAAATGGTGTCTGTCTTTGTTTAGGTAACACCATTCCCCAATACTGGATTCATTAATGGGTTTACATCTCCTACATTCAAGCCAGCAGCTTCACCCTTAACGTCTCTGCGACCTTACACACCAAGAAATAGGCAAGTAAAGCTTGTGCTGTAGTATATTATTGGATGGTCTCCCACCAATTTTCAGTATTTCAGGGAGAGTAACGATGTTTCGTTTAAAAGCAATATACATATTAACTTCCACCAGAAGCTTTAATTGGTTTTGGAAAGGATGGAGACAGATTTTAAAATTGTTATATGAGGAAACCAAAGGCCATTGGAGTCACAGACATTTCTCAATGTAAAGGAAGAAGTTAACTTTTCCCGATTTGTACAACTTTCTTTCTTCTATATGTGTAGATAGTTTCTTGGTGGAGAATAAAATCTGACTAGTGCTGCAAGCCAAGAGACCTATCCACTGAGCCAGTGTGCTGCCAGTGAGTTGCGGTCACGTTTCTATGTTTGGTATTGTTTTTTAAAAATGTTTAATCACAATACTTTCTAGGAATCCTGGCAAGTCCCATCTTCGGCATACAATACCGAGTACTGATAGAGCCCCTGCACTTCTTGATGGTCCAACTATTTTCAACTTTACTACTGATAGACTAATCAATGGTGTGCGTGGGCCTCCAGCCCGGCAGCCTGGACAAACCAGAACAAGAATGCCGAATACGACAACATATAAAAGGGATGTTGGCACAGGCCGTGTGGAACCTCCAACTATTGAAAACTCCACTGGACTCGGGAGAGGAAGGTAAGTTATGTTCCTTGAA
>NW_027318761.1:0-5242 GCF_032062135.1 Pyxicephalus adspersus
TGTTCCCATTTGTTAAATGGTTCAGACATAAACTGAAGCAAACACATTTTTACTATGAGAAATCGCAGTACATTTTTCTGTTAATAGATATACTGAAATGTAATTAAAAAGCTAAATAACTAAGAACTCAGGCCAGTTTTTAATGCTAGGAATGAGGAGAGCTGAGATTGAAGTGCTACATCATGATATTATAGACCAGATACAATTTTTTCCAATGTAAAATCAGATGGATGACCATACACAAAGCCAATACATTACTAGGGCCAAGCCTTGCCCCCTTCATCAGGCTTTAAAGAAAAGTAAAATGCTTGTGGACTGGAAAAAGAGTAAATTGTTAGCTGTTCAAAAATCTGCTAATGATCTGTATGCTAATCTACGTAATGCCCAGTGTACCCAACATTTCCTGCTGCTTTGTTTAAATGCTTACAAAGCCCCATACAGATTTTGTGTGAGTTGGTGAACCAAGCAACGTGGCAAAGAAGATACAGTTCGGTCCATAAATATTTGGACAGAGACAACAGTTTTCTAATTTTGGTTCTGTACATTACCACAATTCATTTTAAATGAAACAACTCAGATGCAGTTGTACTGCAGACTTTCAGTTTTAATTCAGCGGGTTGAACAAAAAGAAAACTCCAGGCTTCCAGAAATGAAGTGATTGTGTAAAAAAAGGCTTTAGTTCCTCACATTTTTATGCAATCTGTCTGTTCAATCCACTGAATTAAAGCTGAAAGTCTGCAGTACAACTGCATCTGAGTTGTTTCATTTAAAATGAATTGTGGTAATGTACAAGACTAAAATTAGAAAAAAAGTTGTCTCTGTCCAAATATTTATGGACCTAACTGTATATAATGTGAGAAATGCCCATCAACACCCAAAAAGCCCCAAAACTGCTAATTTAAAAATTAGCCTTATTATCCAGTCTACATACACTGTTTGTTTTCTTTAAACCCTGATGAAGGGGGCAAGTCTTGACCCTGAAAAAACTTTGCTTTAGCCTACAGTCTTTCATTCTTTCATTAAAAACACAAAAAAAAATTAAAACATGTCAACCTTCTTCTTAATCTTAGATCTACTCATTCTTCACACATCCCAAGGTGACCATGGGGATCCTATGGAGTGTGGAAGGTGCCATGGCAGTGTCCAGACACCTTATATGATTACCACCTCAATACTACTGCATAGTATCATCAACAGGAGAATTTCAAGTTTCTAGGGCTATCTTTCCTTTTTTATTGCTGTGTCGCAACTAGGGCAGGGTTCACCCTCGCTGGTTGTCCTGATGATCATTGTCACTAGCAATTAAAGTAAGTAAAAAATAAAAATTTAAATAGTGTTATGTTCTTAATGGAAGAGTTACACTTTTAGGACCCGACTTCTTAAAGGTCTTTAAGACCAGACATAATACTATAATGGGAGAACCTGGATGATCCAGCAAACCAGGAATGGATTTCATAAAAAATCATTTGCTATTAGTTGGCAAATGTTTTCAGTCCTGGACCTAATCTCTTCTAGGTTTGCCTGTTCATCCAGGTTTCATAAATCAGGACCTTAATGTTACCTAGAATACGTCCTTAATCCAAGAGTTACCCTCTATACCAGAACAAGAATAGGAGGAAACTCTTCCAATAAAGACATTATTCTGGTGTCAGCCAAAAGAGGTTTTCCTCCTACTTTAAAAAAGACTTTCTATCAATCCTTGATTCTATACAATAATTTACATTGGGAAGGAAAATTTGGAAAAAATGCAACATTTTGAACTGTCATGGAAAGAAGAGGTGATACTTATATGGTAATAGTAGTGTAAGAGGAAATTTATTTCTCACTGCATATTTGTACAAAAAAAAAACATGTGTTATCAAAATGCATCTGTCTGCTATTTATCACTAAAGTTGGCTTCTCTGATGTTGAGTTGAGCACTTGTTGTATTGCCTCCTTGATTATTTCATTTATTGAATGATGTACCTACCAGTGTGTTTTTGCATAAACCAAGCTGCCCGGATTTAATATTCACCTTAAGGACTCTACCTATATAAATATTTACCTCTATATGATGTTAGTGTTGTATTTATTACCATTGGGACCTATATCAATGGGCTTTGATAGGCAAATGCAATGTTCTTTTGTAATCATTTGAAGATTCGCTCGAGATAATTCAGAATTTATTGCATATTTAGTTAGCCTGCATTAGATCAGCTTCTAATGCTTTTTCATTCCAAAAGATTTGTATGAGGACAGAAACATTACTGAAGCAAACAAATGTCCATGGACACTGGAATTTGTCTGTTCAGTGATCGTGCATGTTTCTGCAATACACTTTCTCCTTTACATGTCACTCCCTGCATCATTCAAATGATCGTATCTAGCATGTGTACACTATTGGTGGAATATATTTGAACGATCATATTGTTACAGCATGTACAGAATTGTGCACAATACAGTCGTTCAAGTATAATCTTGCATAATCGTTGATCGGTCGTAATCGTTTGTTTTCTAACGATATTTATTGGATGTGTGTACGCAGCTTTAGTGACCAAAATCAATAGTGAAATTCCCCCCAGAAATCTCTTTAGGCTGGGTGGGAAGAAGCTGTAGGCGGGTGGCAGCCCCTGTATTGTGACCCAAGTTGTCAATAACCACCCAAAAACTGGCGGGTGGTCAGTGAGAAGTGCCGGGTGGTACACCCAGCTAAAAGGGGCTGTGGAGAACACTGAATAGGCATACAGGTAGTATTTCATTCCTAGCTGCTCTTTGATCTTTATATATGTGTGGGTTAGTATTGGGGTCACTGACACCCATGCTGGGAGTTAATCTAGCAGTCACTGTCACCAGGGTGGAGATTTATATTGTGGCCACTGGAAGCAACAATGGGATTTATTATTGCATTTAATGAATCCATTGCAGAGGTGACTATGGCAGCCACTCACAGTAGGGCTATTATTGCAATACAGACACCAAGTGATATTAATGTTAGTGTTATTATTGGACTCACTGGGCCTGATTTATTAAAGCTCTCCATGGCTGGGGAAGATACACTTTCAGCAGTGAAGCTGGGTGATCCAACAAACCTGGAATGGATTTCTTAAAAGTAATTTGCTATTTGTTAGCAAATGTTTTGAATCCTGGACCAGATCCATTCCAGGGTTGCTGGATCACACAGCTTTACTGCTGAAAGTGTATCCTTTACTTTAATAAATCAGGCCCACTGACTCTAATGTGACGGGTAATCCAGTGACCACTGACTGGGGAACCCCAGCTTACCCCATTACATATAATAACTTACCTTGCATTACCAAAGCTTAAGGTAAAATGTGAGCTTGATGCATTTAGTCATTTCAAGAGCGTCCCACTTAAAACATTTATCTGCTTTTTCCATTAAACCCAAGTTTTTCTTTCATTTAATTCAGTAGAAAAAGCTAACATCTTGAACATAAGCATTGCCATCTATAGGATGCTTTCCAAGTACAGTCACGTATCAAAAAGAAGGTCCTGTGTTCAATAACTGAGTAAACAAAGGCATGCTTCTAAATGAAAACGGAATGAACTCCATTTACACCTAAAGTACAAAAATCCAGAAAATTGCATCCATAAATCACATTACATCACATTACTGCACAAAACACAAGAAATTAAATACTGCAGGTCAGTTTCATTATAAAGAGTGGGGGAAAGTTAGCCGTCAGCAGCGGAAAGTTATTAGTGAGGGCCAGGAAGTCTACAACGTGACGTTATCTGTTATCAGATGGCTTCGTGTATGGTGAAATGGGAGATCCTAAAAGTGTTAAAGACGCAAGCAAGTCATTATAGACCAGTGCTGAGCAACAAACCATTTACAATGAGAAATGATTGTGACTACAATATATAAATGCTTTATTTTCATATAGGTGCAGACCGAACTTTGGAACAGTGGCCATCTGCAAGTATTGATATATTGGTGGTTCAGCACATAGACCAGAAGCAGGAGACCCCTGGGGTATAAAGGGAGCCAGGGTTAGGTTAACCATTGGGCCAGTGACAAATACACAACTTTTCATGCATTTCCTTGTATTCTCCACATTTTTCTTGTCATCAAATATCATCATAGAAGCGCAACTTATAAACGTCTTTATCCATTGCCGCAATACAATAAGCCAGGTGAGGACACTAAAGGGAGCAATCAAGAAGCAAAGTAAAAACTATCATAGTGCACATACATTATTAAACGTTTGGATGCTACATTGAATTCTTGTAACTAATTGGAAGGACTGATCATAAACATAAGGATTTGATGGTAATTACAATCATAATATTGATCTAAAATACCATTGAGAACATTTGCATAGTATATGTCTAGTATTAGGTAGATTTAAACAATTATATATCAATAATAAAATACAATCAAAAATGAATCATAGATAATATTCAGGGCTTAGGAGTGTCATTGGGGTAACTGGTTTAGAGAAGTTTAGAGACATTTCCCAATTTGTTGTAATTTAGCCAGTCCTATAAAACTTTCCTGCATCAATAGCAATACAATACAACCTTTAATTAAATGCATTTTTATGGACACAACTGTGTTGTAATGGCTATCATAAATAGTCTACATTTTTAGTAACCAGAGGGTAATTGGCTATGAAAGAAAAAGTATAGGCATTTTTTAATGTCCACACACCTGTTTATAAAAGGTTTGAAAGAAAGTAGACTTTACTGTTAAATGTTAAATTACCTTTGGAGTTCTGTACTAATAGCTTTGATTTTACTGATTACAAAGCTGCAGCAAGTTTGGAAAATTCACCTAATTTCCTGGCTGGAGAATCCCAAGCATCATCTAGCCTTTTCCTCTCCAACTTTGACCCCCAGTTTCATTCATTGGATTTCAATTTTTCAATCATGGAGGCTAAGCCTTATCTGTTGGAATGGTCTAGGGCAGTCTGCATGTAAATACCCATTCCAATAGACTGACACCCACCCATCAAGGTATTTAGATATTGGTTCCCTCAAAGACCCAGTCCGCTGTTCTACAGGGGACCCTTGAAGTTTATGAGAGCAAGGTGCTGTGCTATCTTCAAGACACTATGTACAGCATCCTGCCAGCCATGATCTGCATACATTGCATAGAACAGCAAGCATGTTTATGGGGTGGGGGGCAATATATAAGCAGATCAATCAAAGGAGGAATAGACTGCAGAGATGGAGACATAATCCTGCCCCTGTACAAAGCATTGGTCAGACCACATCTGGAATATGCAGTTCAGTTTTGGTC
>NW_027318762.1:0-5240 GCF_032062135.1 Pyxicephalus adspersus
GGATTATTTTGTAACTTTAGTCTTGAAGCTAACAGATTTTATGAATCCATGCTATAATATCAAAATAAAGAACTACTGCACATTTATGAAACCTTTTGTCATAGACTTTCCCTTCAAATGCCAGGTCAGTGACAGCTGGAAGAAACAAGCACTATACAAACTGCACTGTTTTTTGTATGGAGAGGGAAAGGATGGGTAAAAGGCATCTGCTGTGTCCTCCAGCATAGAAACATAGTGATCATTCGGTGTCAGGACAGATCACTGGGTGATATCTGAGGACAGATTTTGTCTCATCTAGAATAACAAAATACTAGCATCTGTATGTAGCTATACTAAGCTCAATATTTACCTTCAAGGTCTGTGAGATTTCCTCTGGTGATCCCTTCACACCCTCTGTTGCTTTTAACTTTTCCTCAACTTCATTAAGCCACTTGTTTTCAGCTTCCAGATAAAATAATAGCTCTTGCCAACACTTCCACACCTCCTGTACAAAGCAAGATATCGGAAGATTATAATCAAACATACCAAAAATTAGAAGTTGATTTACATAATTTAAATGTTCCAAAGGGTAAAGAAGAGAAAAAGACAGAAATGTGCTATACAAAAAGCAAAGCATTACTATTATGTTGGTATACAAATTTTCTATCAAAGATTACAGTTTAAAATAAATTCCTACTCACTCCCCTCAGCACTACAGACACTACTGAGCTCGTAATATAGTAAGCTTCTGAAATGTGTAACTTTAGTAATCTCATATCACAGATACTAACTGTATTTCAACATTGTATGGGGTTTGCTATGCTACCTGTTATGTGATGTGAAGCAGAACTGTTTACTTGCAATGTCAGCACCTTGATCTGTTCACCATCATATGGCAAAACTATTTGATATTTTAGTCACTGATTCTTTGCTACTAGATGCCATTCTGTTCCTTAAAAATTAACAGCAATGTATTTTAGACTCTTTCAAAATGGCTACTGCAAATCATCCCTGAAATAGCTACAAAAAAACACAAACACTTGTGTTAGCCTGTGTGTATATGCGTGTGGCATCAGAGCAGACTCCTTCTAGAAGGCAGACTATTAGACAGTCATTAACTTTATCATTTTAGCTAGATAAAAGTCTCTTGAAGTTCTCAATGTTACAGGGTTGCACTGGGGTAATCCACATCCAAAGGTGTCTTACAGTGACATTGGATTTGATTGAATAAAACTCCTATTATCTGCACTGCTTCTGATAATAAAATCCTCTGCGGTAGCATAACATTCTATCCAACTGCAAGGAATTACCTGATAATAATTAACCATCCTTTTATTATCATGTTTTCCATCTGTCAATATAGTAACCCTCAGGCCTCTAGAAGGATGGCACAAGCCATCCATGAACATTAATTTTTTCCAGCAAAATAAAACCTCTCAAGGCCTTTATCATAAAAATACAACTGAAAGGCAGCTTGTATGGTGGGGCAAAAAGCAGAAATAAAGTGCACTTACCTAGAGGTGTTCTCACACACCTGCCACAGGTTTCCCTTCTACTGTCTAAAACAGTGTTTCTCAACCAGGGTTTCGTGGGATCCTAGAGTTCCTTTAGAGGTTACTATGGGTTCCTCGAGCAATGAACAGTTTGTGACTCTTGAGTTTAACTCATACAAGAATTTTTTTGGCTATCTGGAAGGGTGGTATCCTTCCCAATGGCCATTTAAGAGGCTTTCTTCATATTGAATGTAATGTGAGCTGTGTATATAGTAATTATAGTAGGGGGTTCCTTGAGGACCTGAAAGTTATTGTCATGAAACACTGGTCTAACATTAGGCTATTTTCAACAAAGGAAGCTCCAACACTTTTGGTTATAGACCTTTGCCCTCCTTATATTCATACTGGTTACCAGGGCTGTTCGTCATATTCATCATAATAATTACCCATGGAGATTGGGGGTAATTTGGAGGGAATATAGCAAGTTCTGGCACTCGCTAGTAATTTTGCTTGTTTAGAATGGTTTAACTGTCAGGTAAAGAAAACTGCTGCCGGTATGCATACACTTTTTTTTTTTTAAAAGAGTCTATTTTATAAAAGCAACAGTGTTAAAACATAAACTACATTTTAGCATATGATAAATATTTCAGTATTTCCAATTACAGGGTGAAATTGGCATTGTTTGACGAAAAAGTTCTATAAATAATGCAGAGAATAATCAGAGAATATATTGTGCAGGCTAATTGCTTCCATCTATCAATCTGTTCACTATCATGTAATTAACTGAAACTAAAGCTGCGTACACACGGCAAATTTTTCTCGCCCGATAATCGGTATCGGCCAATTATCGGGCGAAAATCTGCCGTGTGTACAGTTACGCTACATTGTTCTAGCTGTTTTTCAAGTGCTTCTGAATCCCCAAGGGCTGGCCATTCTTCATTAAGGAAAACATTCACATCAGCCATCCATTTTTTTAATGTTTTTATATCATTCTGTTTTGGTAAAAGAGTACATACATGTTTATTGTATCATTGCTTTTAGTAGTTACTGTCCAAGTAGTCCCCCTCCTGTAAATATTTATGCATATTTTTCCATGCAAGGCAAAACAGTTTCAGCTACTGGTAACCATCCCTTCTGAACATACTTACCTTCCCTTTTCTTCTCCCACTGATCTTCTTAGCCACGGGAAACAAAGGGAATACCCAGCATTTTTTATGTTTGGTTTTGATAAGCATGTGGCCCATTGTCTTTTCTTCCATGTGATGTAATTTAGTTAGCTTTAAATATTTATTATGCCTTAACATATATGCATGCAAATTCATCCAAACTAGAGAGGAACATACACTTCATGAATAAATATTGCTTAGATTCATGAATAAATAAACTTCAAATCGTCATTTCTTCTAATTCTATCATAACTAGTGCTATGAATCATTTGTTTAATTTTGTCAACAAAATCTTAACCGTGTCTCAACAGTGTCTTAACCAGAGAACTGATTTGGTATTTTACGCAAACCTTTGAGCGTCAGTAAGGTTTGTTTAAGGTGTTTGTTTTCATAAATGAAAAATGGAAAATCAATATTATAGGATCACAAGTAAAAGTGTTATTGCCATGGCTCAACTGAAGGAGGGATAAAGAAGGAGAATGCAGATAATAACTTATCTGACCTCATGTACTCTGCTGCCAGAAATGGGATGATATAATGTAAAGAGACCTGGCATCTAGATGCTGTCTTCTAGTCTCTGTCACACCCTTTCCCCTATAACACCCCTTGGATTTCTCTGATACACTGAAAACATGGTATCATTATGGACCCTGTTTTAGCCAGTATTTTATTAGCCAATTGTACCGGAGATGTTATGGTGTTTGTATAAAAGATGGACTGTAAAGGTTTTTTGCTGTCTATGTCCCCACTGGAGAAATTCACCACCTATTTGTCCTGGTGAATGTAAAGACTGTCCAAGACTTCCATCAAATTTTAGGAGATTTTACGTTATGTCAGCTGATTCTTGCCTGAAAGTAATGGGTTGTTTTTTTTTTTCTGGGAAAAATTGAACTTGTGTAAAGCAGCCCTCAAATGCTGTTAATCAAGCCACTACAGAGAATTGGGAAGCAACTCATCAGAACCAACCACTGTGCTCCCCTATGGAACATTGAACAGAACAGCACTGTGTGTATAGTATTCATTTGTTCATGGACTGAACTCATAAAAGATAGATTCCGGTGACAATCATTTGACGTCCATCTGACGTCAGTACCAGGCACTAGGCAAAAGGCACTAGGATAAAGAAAGCGTGGGCTTCACATATACTTTAAAATAAATATCCTAATTTGGTCAATTAAATGCATGTATGCATGCAGTTCAAACACCAACCTTAATTGACATAAAAATAAAAAAAATCAGCAATCAACTGAAAAATATAAGCATAAACACACAAGCACTTTCATGCTATCAAAACAAACAGGGATTCTTTTGCAGGACCATTCAAAGTACAATTTATTTTATATACAATGTAGCCTTACAGAAAGCAGTGAATCACAATGGGATCTAGCAACAACACTGGCAACAAAATTAGGCATTATTTTGTGCAAAATCGGACCAATTCTCATTTAAAAAGTGATTTGCAGAACTTCTTATGTATTTCTAGCCTTTGCTTACTGTTGTGGAAATCCATCTGTACCCTTTTTGTAAACATCTGCAATTTAAAGAACACAGGCCCACCTAAGAAATGTTTGGCATGTATTATTTATATTATTGCAGTGCTAGTTTTAGGCACAGAAGGGGTGATTTATGAATCAAGCTCTGATCCAATAGTAATGCAATAGTCTGCCATTGTATTATGGCTCCTGTTTTGATATGTCTTACTGTGCAGCAAATTTCTGCTTTAGTATGCAGTACTGTACATTGTAAAACATATAGAAAAGCAACATTACCTTTAGCTCCCTGAGTCTTTGTTCCATGATTTCACATTCAGTAACAGTGACCTGAGGTATAGCAAGTTTGGTTTCAGACTGCTGGATCCACAGTAAAATAGTGCTCATTTTCTCCTTGTATTGTGTAGGAGGTAAACTGTCTAAAACTAACAAAAAAAACAAAAAAAAAAAATAGTATTTGTTATATTAGGCAAACAGTACCATAATAAAATATGTATGAATTGCAAATACTGTAATAATACAAATGTATTAAAAAGCATTGGTAATGGCAAGCTTGTATTTTCTATGCTTCCCATAATAATTTTTCTATGCAACACAAATAGAAAGGTTATAGTTTAATGGCCTAAAACACAGTCTTTGGCCAATTTCTAAATACAATGCTTCAGATATTAAAGAGAGGGTCTATTTAAACCTCACCAGTGGATAAAGAAATGACAACACCTATATTTATTTTATTATAATTTATTTTGAGTATTATCTGAATATTTGTACAATTTATCTAATTAGTTTTTCATGTTTAACATCTTTATTTGAGAAAAATTAAGTTATAACAAGTTTGGAGTTTTTTTTCTGATAGTCCGATAGTTAAATGTTCAACTAAGAAAAATATTTTGTGAACTAAAATGCTTAGAAAACAGAATCTAATAGCAACTGTTGTACATGCTTGGCACTTTCTTTTGGCATGTTTGAGAACCAATGTCTTCAGTTCTGAAAGCAGCCAAAGAGTTCACTTGTGTGACTTTTTAGAGTGACTTTTTAAATACATAATTGACTAAAGGATAAATGAGAGCAAGAGTAAAAGACTGAAAATGCAGCAGCAGATACAATTGATT
>NW_027318763.1:0-902 GCF_032062135.1 Pyxicephalus adspersus
TGGGGTCTGTGTGTCACTAAAAATAACCTGACAAGTGAAAATATAATTTGGTTCTTTTAAATCTCTGTAACCCATAGTTTATTCTTCTCAGCCCTAATTGGCCTTGCAGTGACCCTGAGATATTATACTTGGCTGTTTATCTGACTATTGTATGCTGGAAGGGGCAGTCCGATGCCTTAGTAGGAAGATATTTTAGATAATTCCCTCCACAGCATCCGGTAGATCTCCCGCTGTATATTTAACTAAAACAGTTGCTGTGTCTGGAACCAACTTTCTAAGACCATACATGTCAGGAAAACACATGTACTGAACAGTAGAAAAATCTAATCATCAGATAGGATATGCAGACTACCTGTACTATAGTATATGACTTGTATTGATCATCTTTCATCTTTTTTCCAGGTATAGTTCTAGAAGTCACCATAGATCGCGGTCATCCTCCAGATCTAGTTTTGGTTCACGAAGCTCATCTAGATCCTCTTCTGGCTCATCCCGTTCATGTTCCCTATCATCGGGCATATCGAGATCTCGGTCCAGGTCTCCCTATAGGAGAAGCTACAGGAGCAGAAGCAGGAGGTAACTGTCCAGGTTAACCTGCATTCTAGTGGCACTCCAGAATCTTTTCTTATATAAGAATAGAATGCTGAAGATAGTTAGAACCTCTCAAATGTTATACTGGCCTGCTAGAGATTATATTTGTAATAGCTTTCTTTCCCAGAGAAAACAGAGGAGAGCCTGCTAACCTAATGGGGTTTTCTCCTCTGTAGTGCTGGCCATGGCTGCAGAATCAGAAACAATTCTGTATATGGTGTCGGCATAAATGGACAAGCCTACGACCCCACACCCTAGTGTTGACCACTGCTGGTAACAAAATATTAGCAAATATCTCTAGCAAGTAACAA
>NW_027318763.1:2681-5238 GCF_032062135.1 Pyxicephalus adspersus
TGAGCCATGTTAGTGGGCTGCTAATGTATGCTCTGGAAATTACCGTCTTAGTATGCTAAGACCACCCTTCTCATATGGACTCCCTGTGCCTGTAATTTGCAGCACTAAACCTTGCAGTGGGTAGGACTTGGACCCATTTATACTAACAGGTTTTTAAATGCTGCACATTTTTTTCCCCCGTTGCCTGGCGCTTTGATTGAAACAAATACAGAAAAACGTTTGCCTTTAAACTTTTGTCCAGAAACATGCAGCACAGCAAACAGTCAATAACCAATATGGTGACGTGTTACTGTTCTGATTGGCCTGTTAACACTGTGTAGGTTTTTTTTGTTGCTCAACTGGTTTTTCCTGCCAAAGTCTGATTTAAATAGCAGCCAAATATTGTGTTAAGGAAGTAACTTGGAGCTAAAAAATTATATTTCTTTAACACAAGTACACGTGTTCCAAACAAGCTGGAGGGACTGCATCTGGTGCTCCGTATTGATCTATGTTTAAAATGATCTGATTTGCTCTTTTGAATCTTATGGTTAGATAGTATGTTTCAGATATTTTGCCACTTTTTGAATGCAGGTTTATTAATAATTTAGCTGCATAGATACTTCTAAAGGCATCTCATTGGTGACCTGTAGAGGCCATAGGCACTGTGAATTGTAGAAAGTGTTGGCGTACAGTTGGATTAATCGTATCTGAATTCTTCCTACAGTGACAATTACGGCTTTGTGACTTACCGCTACACCAGTGAGGCCTTTGCTGCCATAGAAAACGGGCACAAGCTGCGCCTTCCTGACGAGCTGCCGTTTGACCTCTGTTTTGGTGGCAGAAGACAGTTCTGTAAAAGTAATTATGCTGATCTTGGTGAGTTCACTTTTTCTTTTTGTTAAACTAGGGTCATAGGCGTAGATAGTGGGTGAATATTGAGAGAACACAATTTCTGTATTGCCTTTTCCTTGCTAACTGAAAAATGATGTAAGGGCATAGTGTGCATTAAAAACTGTTGCAATATGCCCACCCCATTTCCTGACTGCAGGACGTTTATTTTTTTTACAGCTTTGTTCTTGGCCTGCCCATTTTTTTTATTGGATTTCACTTCTTTTATTTATACATGCTTAGCTTCACATTACCTGTGCAAGTCTGAATGGCTGCAGCCTTCCAAGAAGTCCACACCCAGACTAATATCCACCAGGAGCCTATGTCGGATTATTCTTTAGGATGTCTGACTGTTGATTTTCAATCCCATGTAGAAGAAAGCCAAAATTACAAATCATTTTCTTTTTAGATACTATTAAGAAACTAATAGGGAATCTTGGAAGATTAGAGGCTGCAGTGACATGTAGAATATTCTTCTATTCCCTTAAAGTTGGGGTGTTAGGGGAACCCCAGAATAGGTGGCAGTTGCCAATCAGATTTGCTAAATGGATCGTACACATGAACATACCTTATATGCTTTCAAGAGATACTTCCCAAAACGTTCACTTTTGCAATCTCGGCATTCTAGATTCATTTTATAGAATTAGAAGTGAAACTGTCCCATAAATACTAGGGTTCCGGGGGGGTCTAATGCAGAATTAATGTGAGAAGTTTAACACCCATTTCTGTTCTTTTCTATAGATTCAAATCGTGATGATTTTGACCCCGCCCCCGTTAGAAGTAAATTTGAAGCTGTAGATTTCGATACTTTATTAAAAGAGGCGCAGAAGAAGCAACGGAGGTAACGCAACGCCAAACCCGAGCCTCCGATCAATTAGGATTAACCAAATGAATTTACCTCAGAACACTGGATAGAAGGCCATTCACTAAACAGACGCATGAACCTCCCCACCCCCCTGTCACGGGGAACAAAGTGCCCGAATATTTTCTTTTTTAGATAAACAAAAATTATTATAAAAAAGGTTTCAAAACATTTTTTTTTAATTATTTGTTTTATAACCTATTTAACAGAGCTTAACTTGCTTTCTGCGCCGATGTAAGGAAAATCACTATGCAGATCAAAATAAAAAAAAAGTATATATAATGCAAAATTGTACTGGTCCTTAATTGGTTGATTCCAGTGTTCAAGGTTGAATGATGATTCTTAGATTTAATAGCATTTCATGATGTTAGTATGTAAGTATTTCTTATGAAATGTTCCTCTAAAACCTAACGCCAAAAATTAAAAAAAAACAAAACTTTGCACTGAGGCTAGCAAGGTTCCTGGAGGCTGGCAAGGTGCTTTTTCCATCGGACCTCTAGGTTGTGGGCACACCTGCCATGTCCTCATGGTGTAGGGCCACTGCATTACAGGAAATGATTTCACCAGCTGCGAATGCAAAAGTGTGGCTTATGGAAGAGGATATGGGGTAACATTCCCATGGATGAAGAGGAAATAACTTTTATTCTATCACCTAGACCCCAAAAAGCATTTGACCTTTGCGCTGCAGGAGCTTCCCACTGCAAGGGAAGTCTTTTTCAGTTGGGCTATGTACACACATTAGATGATTCTCATCTGATTTTCTTTTCGGGCCTGATATCGGACTAGAATCTGACGTATGTACAGCAACTATCCCACATCGTTCGTGGA
>NW_027318764.1:0-5236 GCF_032062135.1 Pyxicephalus adspersus
AATTGATTCTGTTTAATCTGTCTGATCTTTGGGTTTCACATAATGCAGTACAGGCAATATCATTATGTTAGAGTGTTTCCTGTATGATAGATATTATCAGACATTCAGCTACAACCAATAGCTATTGTATGTAATATATGCAATTTATTGTTTGAACTCCAGTCAAAAGAAGTTGCTGGGATGGGAAAATATGTAGCAAAAAAAGTTTTACCTTTTTACCCAATTATTTGGGAAGAATTTACATCCAACACTTCTAGTTTGAAGCATGATCACAAGTGTTTTGGTGTTTATACAGTGCATTAATGAAGGCCAATAATCCTGAAACTGTGTGCAGTGTGAAATAAATGGCTTGGTAATATCCGGCTACAATTTGGGACTGCAAACCTTTGTCTTGGGGAAGGAGAAAAGGGGGTGTCAAATACAGCCAAGTAGTCCTTTCATTGCAATGGCAAATATCTGTGCGCTAAACAAAGTGCTGCCTCTTGATAGGTATGGGGGAAGGTGGATGTTCCTAAGGCTATATTCACACTGGCCATGAGGTTGGGGTGCGTTTACAGATAGCTTGTTCCAGGGAATAGCTGCTTCTTGGGAGACGTCTAAATGTAGTATCTCCTGGCGGCAGCTATATAGACAATGAATGGGGGTGCAGTTAGTAGTACTGGTACAAGTGACTGCCTCCAGCTGCAAAATGTATAGATGCTGGTTCTTTAGGAACCAGAGCTGTGGTGCGAGTAGCAAGGTGCCAGCTGTGGGGAGCACAATCCCTAAACCTGCCCTAAAGGTCATGTGTTACTATGATTTACCCTGCTCTTGCTCTGATCAATGAGTAGTAAATCATATTCAAGGCCACCATACCAGGATATCATATTAGTACTGGCCTGGGGAAGGGTGGCCCCCATGCCCTTTATCCCCTTTACCTTTTTGGGATATATATGTGATAGAAACTAACAGTTCTGGATGAACATTTTTTTCCAGGGGCATAAAGGAATTATTTGCATAACTCCATATACTATTCTGAAATGAGAGATAAAAATTCCTATTATGGAATCAATGATGATGATGATATTTACAACTCACAGTACAAGAACATGGTAGTCATTGGAAAGAAAGCCTCTTACACTGCTGGCCATTTGGAAGAATGTCACCTTTACAGATAACCAAAAAGATCATTGGTGTCAATTCGACTGACCTGAAAGCCACAAAGTACTGAATGCTCAGGGAACCCCCAGCAACCTCTGGAGGATTCCTAGGGTTCCATGGGACCCTGGATAAGAAACATTGATCTATCCTATGAGTTGATCCTCTTCTTACCTCAATCTGAACAGAAATAACATGTTGAAGCTTACGTTAAATACAAACATGAAATACACCTAGTTTGCACTGTGTGTGCAAAAAAACACCAAATGTGGTGAAGATTCCAAGAACACATTGCAGTCTAAAGAATTGGGCAACGACAATACTCACTGAAATGTTTTTGGTGAAGAATAAAAGAAAAAGAGTTGAGCATTGCTTCTGACCCAGCATTCAATATACAAAACAACTTCTAAATATGCATTTATGCTTGATTTTGTTTTCTTACACTGTGTTCTCTTCACCTCATTTCACTTTTCTATGTGTTCTGTATACTGTTACAGTGGAACAAATATATTTACAATGTGTTAGGTAGCACTTATATCTCCCAAGAGCTATCCGTTTAGGTTTTCTGAAAAGAAAACTGCTGAATTGTTGTCACTGAGTTTCCTCTTTAGCAGCCCATGTCACAAATCAAATAAAATTACATAACTAACAAAATGAAAATGAAGGGAGGGATACAAGAAAAAGGACAAAGCTGGATTTATTTAGTCAGCTAATGTTAATATATGAGAATTACAATGTTTTTTTTATAAAACAGTGAATCTGAATTTTCCTCAAACATTACCTGGTGAGAATCAAATGACTGCTATTGAAACATATGAACCTGGAAGATTTCCACAAGACCATGGTTAAAGGGAATGTCTGATTCCCTTTTTTATAAATAGAGCCCAATATGTTTATTGGATAATGCCCAACTAACATGAGAAATTAAGATTCTCCTTGGTACTAGATTTACCTTTAGGCCAAAGAGACACCCTTGCCAAATGGGCATCAATTCTACAAAATTTCCCTCCTCAAAAGGCTCATTCAAAGCAATGGTGCACAATGGTCATCTTCAGCAAGAAACTGGAGTACTAGCCAAAACCTTATTTAGATTTGGATAGTGGACATTTCTGTTCTCATTCCATTTGGGAAGGGTTAACTGCACCTCCTATCAATGGGAATGGCAGTGAAGTAATATCCTCCCACACAAAATGCAAAATTTACATATAATAAATTCTCCAATAGCACAAAAAGATATAAATATACAAAAGTCTTGAAAAAAACACGGGAGAAAAGCCAGGGTATTTGATGTGCGGTAAGGTATTGTATTATAGGTGTTTAAACAAACTATAGGTTACACAAGTTGATTTCATATTGGTCATCCCCGCATCGCAAAATGAAGGGGAAGGAGGTAGACCTATCAACTAGACAGCAAATTCCTCATAAGAATATACCAATAAAACGTTCTGTGTCCCAACACGTTTCATCTCATGAGGAATTTGATCGCCCATTAGTTGATAGGTCTACCTTCTCCCCCTCCATTTTGCGCAGCGGGGATGACCAATACAAAATTGACTTTTGTAACCTGTAGTTTGTATGCACACTTATAACACAATACATTACTGCACATCAAATACCCTGGCTTTTCTCTCGTTTCTTTTTCTTGATTATCTATTTATATCAGGGTATGCGGCCTGACCAATATTAGAGACCATTGATTAGCACCTTCTTCTCAAATACCTATACAAAAGTCCTTGCAGACCCATTTATTGCTTTGTAAATGTAGCAGTATCATGATCACTGAGCTGTACTCTGCAGAAAGCAGAGATGTGGGAAGAACCCAGAAGGCCTACCTACTAAAGGTTGCCTGTGGGCGGACGCGGGTACAATACCAGTCACCCTGTACAAGAAAAGAAAGAGCAGTAGTGACTGGTCTTTCCTACACGAAGGTCCTGGATAGAGACAATGGGCCTGATTTAAAAAAGTTCTCCAAGGCTAGAGAAGATACACTTCCACTTCAGTGAACCTGGGTGATCTAGCAAACCTGGAATGGATCTGGTCCAGGGAAAACAATCGATAGGATATGACAGTGATGATGACAGTGTAACCAGACTAGGAGAACTAATAAATCCTACTCAAAGTTTATGCTGAATTACTGGACAGGTTTGCAAGAATTTACTAAGCGTACTAAGATACAAGCAAGAATATACTCCGATCTGCCCCAACTTTTAAACCAATGACAGGTAAAGTGGATAAAGTTTATTTATCTTGTTACAATGGGGTGGGCTACATTAGCAAGCAATTCTTGAAAGGGGAAAAAGGAAAAACGGGAAGGCGTAAAGGTATGTAGAAACTTGTCACTGGGGTCAAGTTGTGATGGCTAGACATGGGGTATCAGAGCATCTCCAAACGATGGGTCTTGTGGGGTGTTCCAGATAAGCAGTAGGTAAATATTAACAAAAGTGTTACAACAAAAGGTAAAGTGTGGGTTGGTGGGAGGGTTATGGACACCCAGGGCCTATGATCCTGTTGAGTTTTTGCCTAAATAGATCTGTTTTTTTAGCTGTTTTTTGACACATGGGGTACCTTCACAATATTGGGCAGGTTGTTTTAATTTTGTTACTAATCAGTGTACATACATTATATAGATATTTCCTTAACCTGGAGTTCAGAGTCATGGCACAAAAGCCGTTCACCACTGGCACCTGCTCATGCAGGATTGTTCCTCTTCCTACAACCAGTCCTCTGAAGCTTCTCTTCTTCTTCACCCAACTGATTGGAGCCTGGTTGTGATTGTATGTGAGGATTCTAAGTGCCAGCCTACATCCTGAGAGCTTTGGACTGCAGACAAAATCATCAACTTCTGAGGGAGAGTTGAACTGTGATTTATCTTCATCATCCTGTTTGGGTAATTGGAAGGTGAGACTGAATCTCCCTAGTTAGTACACAGATATCAATTAAAGCCTAGTGGGTGTCTAAACTAGTGTTTCTCAACCAGGATTCCATAGAACCCTAGGGGTCCTCCAGAGGTTGCTAGGGGTTCCTTGAGCAATGGACTTTTTGTGACTCTCAGGTCAATTTGACCCAAGTGACACCAATGATCCTTTTGGCTCTTTGTACAAGCGGCAGAATCCCACTGGTCAATAATGTAAGAGGTATTCTTTATACTGATCAACACACCAATGTTGATCCAGTAATTATAGAAGGGGTTCCCTAATGACCTGAAAGTTGTATCAAAGGCAAAAAAGTATTACTGCTTGCTTTGGGCATACATCTACTTTGTACTGGTTGTTGGAAATGGTTTAGAGTAGATTTGCCATTTTATAAGGTCAATACCTGTGTGTCTTTTTTTGCCTGTTTCTAAAATGGTAATTGTGTGGCTCCAAATACATGGCATTAGAAAACAAATTCAGATAAAATCTGCCCAGGGCAGGTGTTTAAAAATGTTAAAAATTACATATTTTTGGCCATGTTCCCTTAGAGTCCCTTTGGTGAGCTGCAAGCAACTGGTTTATTTATATCTTGGGTAGGCTATGATGCCAGGTAAAAAGGAACCCTTTAAATTTGCAACATGGACTTCCCGCATGACACAACAGTAAGATGACGGTATGCTGTAGATAAAGTACAAGCTTTGAACCGTGGCATAAACAGGAGAGGGAATAAGATTTTGATCATCCCATCACTCTGTAATTTCACAACTCAGCAAGAAATGGCATACACCGAAGGGTAACATCTACTTACAGCAGAGTTAATTCCGGAGATTTTAATAAACAATCCCCTCTTGGATAGCAGACACACTTTTGCTCAGATTCATTAACCATCTATTTAAAATGATATAGTCAGAATGGGCTGCTTTTTTGAGAGCACAAAAAAACAGTAAAAACAAACCACTTACAGATATTATCTCTGTGCCTTCGGCGGTGTAGTGCGAACCTGGGAATAATACGTTTTTTTTTTAAACTAGCTAAACTTTGCCGGCTCACTTTCCAGGCACACTATCAATTATATTGTATGGTTGGTCCTGTGATTATCCTGATGCTGAAGATGGCAAAAAGCCTTTGGCATACATGGGAGAAATATAGAAGCTTAGTGGAAATTAAATACATGTGTCACAATTGAT
>NW_027318765.1:0-5235 GCF_032062135.1 Pyxicephalus adspersus
ATAGCAACGGGTTATCCGGTTCCTAACATCAAAAGAGAAACATTCACCGCCTTCCACAACATAATATTGCACTTATGATGTAAAAATACAGATGGCAATATACGTCGGTCTATTGTCATTATGCAAGGATTTATGCTTTCAGGACATATACTTAGGCACAATTCCATGGCTCTATCAGGTCCCTAAACACAAATAGCTACGTGTGCATTGGTGTTTATTCCTTATGGAGCAGGAGAGGAGTGATGTTGCAGACACCTCTGCCTCTAGCTAAGGCTATGTACATGTTAGATTTTTGTCACTGGAAACAATATTTCACGATTGTTTCCAGTGACAGAACAAAGAACGAGTGTTGTAAACACAGTGCCCACTCTTTTTTATGGAGGAAGGATAGGGGAAGGATAAGCAAGATCTCTTCCCCTCCCTTTGACTTGCATAGCGATTGTGCTTCATTCACGGATCTGCCATGATGGATTGACAAACAACATCTAGTGATCACCGTACACATATCAGATTCTCGCCTGAGACCTGTAAGACCATTCGCCTCGGGTGAAGGTTATCTGATGTGTGTACGTAGCCGTAAAAAAAAAAAAAGAGAATTGGTTAAGCCGCTGTAATTAGTCTGATCTGCAATAACTGATGGTTTGTAGTGTCTGCAGGCATCTCCTATACATTTAGAATCATGTAAGGTCTATGCAATTCTATCTCAAAGGCAATGAGGCTTGCCCTTACAGAAACATAAAGGAAACCCAATTTATTATCAAAATTAATAAATCTAATAAAATGTCACCTTGAGATAAATATAATGCTGTTTTACCAGTTGGTGTTCAAATTATAATAATTCTTTCTTTTCCCTCTCTTGAGGCCAATTTTGAGAGGACCTTTTCAGTTTGGTCAGGGGTGATGAAAAGTAAGAGAATAATAGATGATATCTCAAGGATAATGCTATGATAAAGATTTTAAATTCTTATTGATTATTCACAAATTGTGCTATTGTATGATATGATATTTTTGTTTTTTTAATTGGTATAATTAACTTGTTTATATAAATAAGATTATGTTCCTTTAAATAGGAGAGTTCCCTAATATCTCCTGGTGAAGCAGACTGGGTTGCTGCGAAATGCGTGGAGCACAGAGAACAAAACCAGAAAATCTGTAGGCTTAATTGCTGATCAATTATTACATATGCAAGATGAATATTGATTGTTTTAAATGTTTGTAATATGGAAAATGATTTTACTGATTTTAATTAGTTTTTGGAAAATTTGATTGAGTTGAGCTGCCTAAAAAGTCCCATAAAGAGCGTTGCTTTCTATTGGTTTTTTGTTTAGACAATCATAAATTAAAGCTGAACTTAGGTTCCACTTTTTGTGATGACACAGGGCGTTATTGCAGAAAAGACAGGCGATTTGGCTTCTGCAATAATCTATCCTACCTGCCTGATTGCTCGCTTGAGCTGTGCATGTCCAGCTCAGCACTGGGTTCTAGGATACCTATCAATCCTTCCAGCTTTCCATGCGGCACTGAATGAACTCTGGCACACCTGTGCAGGAGCTAGGTCATCCGTCGGCCCAAATGTAGTGATACAAGACTACCCACATTCTAGCACAAAAAGTGAAAAAACATGCACGTAATCACTGCACATTGAGGTAAGGGAAGTAGTCATAACTCATCATTATGGATAGGGGGACAAGAAGCATTTTAATTTGACTTCCATAATAAATGATGGCTTGCTGTATAAGCTATGTAAAAATAGTAACACGTACCTTTGATTCCACAGTCCTCACTTCGGCCTCCAGCTGCTGAGCTAAGTGCTGCTGTTCTGTATTCCGCAGAGCATTGCAGAAGAAGGAGAAGGCGTGCGGACCTCTGCTTGGGAGTAAGTCAAGCAAAGTGGTGTTCTGTTTAAAGCGCCTGCCGTGTGACTTTTTTAAGATTATAATAAAAGAAAGAAGATGTTGATGGGTTAGTTTAAGAAATGCCGCTGAAATAAAGGTAACAAGTTTAAAAATGTAGAGAATCTATTAAAAAACATTTATTACAACACAAATCAATGACATTCACTGTATAAATATTGTTAGAAAGCCAACTACTAAATAAAATGTTTTCAAGTGGGAAAGTGTAAATACCCATTTAGATTCTTTGGTTCGGATGTGTATGAGAGGAGCACGCAAAGAAGTATCGATAAAGTCTTTAACAAGGATTAGAGGAAAGCCTGAAGCTGGTTTGCAGCCCTAAATACGTTTCATTGGAGATGGGATAGTAAGCAGTCTTAAAGCTGAAAACAGACACTAGATTTATGTTGTCTAAGACTAATTATTATTATTATTAATATTATTATTAAACAGGATTTATTTATTTAGCGCCAACATATTACGCAGCGCTGTACATTAAATAAGGCTAATTATTCATAATCCTCTCGGTTTCATTTCTAGTTATAGTACAGCTGTCCTCCTGAACCATTTAGTGACCCATCTAGCCCAGTGTTTCTCAACCAGAATTCATCCAGAGGTTGCTAGGGGTCCCATGAGCAGTTTGCACCTCTCTGGTCAGTTTAGGAGGTGCCAATGATATTTTTGGTTATCTATAATTCTTTCCAATGGCCAGCAATGTAAGAGGAGTGGGTATCATAATTAAAGAAGGGGTTCACTGAGACCTGAAAATTATTTCAAGGGTCCCCCCATGTTAAAAAGGCTGCTCTGGGCAGATCAATAAATAAGCAGCAGAAACAACAGATATTGTTTTCTGATCAGTAGAACATAGCAAGGTTACTCGTCCTCCCCTCTACCTGGTACAGCGCTCCTTCATTCCTACTGCACGGGCAGCACGGTGGCTCAGGGGTTAGCACTTTGGCCTTTGCAGCGCTAGGCCCTAGGTTTGAATCCCAGCCAGGACACTATCTGCATGGAGTTTGCAGGTTGTCTGCGTGGGTTTCCTCCGGGTACTCCAGTTTCCTCCCACATCCCAAAAACATGCAGTTAGATTAATTGGCTTCCCTCTAAATTGATCTTAGACTGTATTAATGACATATGACTATGGTAGGGACATTAGATTGTGAGCTCCTTTGAGGGACAGTTAGTGACATGACTATGGACTTTGTACAGCTCACTTTGCGTTGGCCATGTTTGTGAGCGGATAGTTCAATCCGTGGGATAATTTCTCTATTTCCCTTGTGAAATAAATTTCTTACCTCAAATAGAATCCTGGAAATATATTCTCTCTGATTTCTGGGCGAGCTCCATGGAGTCACTGACCTCTCCTTATCACAGTCGGTGCCCCGTTACCTCCCTCACTTCCCGCTCGTCACATCGCCTTCCTGTCCTTAGGGCCACCGGTCTGGAGAAAACACTAAATATTTGCTCCTTTACCCTTCTGCTATTTCTATCTCTGTGGATGGAAGCAGTCACGCAGCTCCGGGAAATATCCATAGCGTTGTCACCCTGCATTAGTATTACAAGATTCACCCTGCTGCATTCACTTCTGTCCCTGTGTCTGGCACTCTCTGCTCCTCTATGGTCCCGCTTCAAGGACAACTTCAATATGAATGTATCATGACAATAAGAACAATAAAAAAAAGCTTTGTAGTATATGTGTGGGGTAGCGCTACACTTTGTTCGGGTTGTAGGTAAGTCGAAGGCAGCTGAGCTCATGCAAGGTCATTAAAGGAGGATGAGCACTAGAGAAGGTCTTGGAAAGTCCAGCTGGTTGGCCAATCACCGTGTTGGGTTTCCCACCATGTATGAGGTGGCACTAGATCTTCTCAGTGTGGTAGGTCGGTGGTGGTGGTTCTTCCATTGAAGGGTCCTTGACTTTGGTCCCTACAACTGAGTGAATGCTGTGGCTGTGGGTGAGGAGTGTGAGAAGAAATGTCTTGGAAACTCCAACTGGTTGGCCAATCACCTTGTTGGGTTTCCCTATCTTGTAGGTGATATGGTGTGAGGTGGCACTAGATCTTCTCAGTGGTGGTAGGTTGCTCTGTGGTGGTTCTTCTCTCATGGAAGGCTTCTTCATGGAAGGTCATTGAAGGAGGATGAAGAGTGCCAGAGAAAGTCTTGGAATGTCAGATTCACTCGTCTGCAGCTATCTGATTTATTAAAGGGGTTCAGGGGCTTTGCTTAGCACGGCAAATTTTCTACATGCAGGGAATGATTCATTCAGCATAGGGAATGTGGGGAAATTCAAAGACTAACCAATCACATGCAAGGAAAGCCAAAGGAACAGAATCTTTCCTTGCATGTGATTGGTTGAAGACAGCAGAGATTCATCCCTTTACTGAAGAGAAGTGAAATATTCCTTGCAAGGGGATCATTCACCTTGCTGTGTGAATAGCCCACTTTAGTAAATCATCCAGGATCCCCCCCAGGGTGAATATTTGCCCTATTCACCATACAGGTGATATCAGGCAACGCAGGTCCTGCCCCTCCCTATGACGAGTAATAGTCCATGTGATTAGGGGGGGGGCAGAAACTGGAAGGGGGGGACCAAACAACCCCCCAGCACCCGTCACATTATAGCTCCATAGACTTCCTGTGTCCTGGCCTTGGGGTCCCCGGTTATTCACCCTATGCCATGCTTCCGATGGTACAGTAAGTACGGGGGGATTATTATAGTTTGTGGGGTAAGTGGACTTAAAATGTTCTGCTTCCCAGCTGCCCCCACCATCCAGAATTGGGGCATTCAGTTCATTGGGCAGCCATGGAGGAGGCTGGAAGAGTCTCCACCTAGTGGCGGTACAATGCAATGCACATCAGCAAGCCGTGACAGCACCTGGTCTGTCCATGTGAATCGGCCCTTGGTGTAATTGTCCCTGAAGGTGACCTATGAATCACCCCCGCAGCCAATACGGCCCAATGGGAAATTAGGCCCTTCATCAATGTCCCGCCCCTCCCTGTGATCTGCCATGGAGCTCAACCAATCCACTGCCGTTGGATCCACCAACTTTTTTATTTTCACTTTTTTTCTCTCCCCTCATACAGGAAAAGCCGGAGAAGAATCTGACGGAGGAGAATGCCTTCGAAGCTCTGGAGAAAGATTTCCAGGAGGTTCTGGGTGAACTTACCGGCGATAAAAGCCTGGAGAAGTTTCGGGTGGAATATGAAAAGCTGCACGCCGTCTTAAAGAAATCCTACGAGAACGAGAAGCGTCTGATGGCCAAATGTCGGGAGCTGAACGCCGAGATCGTGGGCAACTCTGCCAAAGTAGCCACAGCGCTCAAACTCTCCCAAGAGGACCAGACCA
>NW_027318766.1:0-1038 GCF_032062135.1 Pyxicephalus adspersus
GGTGTAAGCGTCCTTCAAACCTGACACAGTTGGACCAGTTTTCTCAGGAAAGGTGGACCAAAATACCTGTTTAAAGGTTCAAATGTCTCATTAAGAAACTACAGCGGTTTGCAGCAATTGCATAACCAGCATGTTGTTTTGTCCTCCCCATTTTATTTTCTTTACAATTTGAAATATTGTGGTCAATTTTAAAGAGAAATCTGATTTTTGTTTAATACAGAATAAACAATGATGGGTGGGCAATTACTTTTGCATCAAGTTTCAAATTAATAAATGTGGGTTCTTTTGTGGAGGGGTACCAACAAATTTGTTCACATCTGTGTATCTCCCCATCTTTTCAACTCTTAAGTTTCCTCTAATGTGGATGCGACTTTTTATTTAATATAGAGGCTTTATTCAATATTTTATTTGTACAATTTTAGCTAATACATGTTTTCTTTCTTTTTTTATTGTAGGAGTTCACAGACATTGAAGGCAGGGTGCATGTACAAACAGAAAAAGACCTGAGCAGCTTTGTTATTGATGGAGCAAAACGAGAGGATGAAGGCAATTATAAGATATTAGTGACCAACCCTTCTGGACAGGATACTGCCAATTTGTATGTCAAAGTAGTAGGTAAGAAACTAAAAACGTATGTACATTAAATAGAATTATAATTTCAGAAAAAGTTGATGTATAGCAGACAACTGAAAAGCATTACTTATGGACTCTTTACATGATATTTTCTATTTCAGATATTCCTGATCCTCCACAGAATATTCGGATCACAGGTGTTGGAGAGGACTGGGCAGATGTTGTTTGGGATCCTCCAAAATATGATGGTGGGCAACCTATTTTAGGTAAGCAAAATATAGAAAATCACCTGCCATTTTCCTATGTTTCCGCTAGGTGGTGCTGATTGCTTTATTTACATTTATAAAAAGAGCAATAGTTAGTTTCAATTACCGTATTTTTCGGACTATAAGACGCACTTTTTCTTCCCCAAAACTGGGGGGGGAAAGTGGGTGCGTCTTATACACCGAATACATATTAAATATA
>NW_027318766.1:3429-5231 GCF_032062135.1 Pyxicephalus adspersus
AGCTAATTTACGTGTCTGACTTTTTGGTGGTGTTCCGTGGGATTTTTCTAATTGTAAAATATGTGCCGCGACTAAGAAAGGTTGGGAAACACTGAAACAGTTCAATTCTTTATGCAGAAGAACTAAAAACAAATATACTAAATCAGATAAGAATTCCTAAACTGGGCTGGATTGCCCTTATTTAATTATGTGTGGTAAAATATACATACCCATACACATTTTTAAAATTAACAGTAAATATAACTTAATTCAAAGAGAAAATATAAATGTATATATTTATAGATATGAGGCCAAATCTGGTAAATATTTAAAAAAGCACCTATATTGTATAAAGTGTAATAGAATATGGTTTATGTTAAAGCATGTAGGGAAAAAAATAGCTGGAAATACATATCAGACTACATAAGTTTTATCAGCACCAAAGCAAGGACTAATATATTGTTTTGCAGCAGACTACATGGTAACAAGTAATATGCAGAGATAAAATACCATAGTGTAATCTACTGTCCTCCTGCAATGTTTCAGCAGGACACAGGTGCAATTGTTGTTAAATTCCAGTAACAATTTAAATGAGATCTGTGATTCCAAATCATAGGCGTTTGCTTTTGTTTCTTTGATATGTTTTTCACACTGTCTTTATCTGCTTTAATAAACTCTGTGGTTTACTGAGCTAGGTAGCTAAAGCTGTAGTTTACACAAAGTTAGAGACCAACTGTCTGATAGGCACAGTGCCAGTTAAACTCTGAAAAGAAACTCAATAGAGAAAAACCCCACATAGTTCTTTGGGAACCCTATCTCATGAGTGTCATGCGTGCCTTATATGTAATAATTGTAGTAATGTATTAATTTAATGTAATAATACATTTTTTACTACTGCTATTAATTACTACATTAATATGTAGTAATTTAATGTAGTAATTTTTGGGTGATGCTCACACGCCCTAATGCATGTGTTATGGCATACCCCACTCATACCACCTAGTACCCACAATGGGAATTTTATTAACTTAACTTTTATAATCTTGCATTTAAAAACTCCAGCATATTTTGTTGTAATTGCTATTGATATTGCTTTAAAACAACAGTATATCCCAACAAAGGCAACATACCATGTATTACCAAGAAAAAACAGGGTCATTGTCATAATACCTTGTCATTTGTGTAAAGCATCCTAATCATTATTGTGTGTACTTTCTTTAGGATACCTTATTGAAAGGAAAAAGAAAGGCAGCCAGAGGTGGATGAAGATGAACTTTGAACTCTACACAGACACAGCTTATCAGTCAACAAACATGATTGAAGGAGTCTTATATGAAGTCAGAGTCTTTGCTGTCAATTCTATTGGCATTTCTCAGGAAGCTAATACCACTAATCCATTCATGCCAATTGGTAAATCATATTTTATTTTTTTTATTTTTTTTTTTTTTTTAAAGAATTTTTATTTAGTAAAGACATGAACAAGAGTAAAATGAAATTCAAATGCTCAAACAATAATATATAGGAAAATAATCCTTGTACACATCAATTTTTCATTTTTTTTTATGAGATAGAGAGTAAAGACAGGTAAAAGAAGAGAAAAGTGAAAAAGAGAACAGAAAAACACATATAAAATAACAAAAAAGGAAAAACAACAACAATACCAGTTTAAATTAAAATCAAGCCAACTATACACCTGACAAATTTTTAACAGATTTATACATCAAACTTTTTGGACAGTGGATTATGAAGAGTGAATCAGAGCCTAAGAGAAATTATTAACTGTGCATCTCCTATGAGAAAGCCAGGGATCCCAATTTTTAGAA
>NW_027318767.1:0-3785 GCF_032062135.1 Pyxicephalus adspersus
ATACACTGGGAGAGCTTTTGAGGGTTTGCTACAGTCTCGTTCCCAACACGTTTCAGCCCAGTGGGCTTCCTCAGGGGATTTTAAAACCTTGGTATATCGACCCTGGGGGAAAAATATAAATTGTGTTCTCGATTGGTTCCAAATGAATGAAATCACAGGAGTAGCTAGTCTGGAGACTTTGGATATTATTTATTTTGAAAATATGTTGCTCTAGCCCATTGTCAAAGGTGTTGAGAGTAGGTTGCTTGTACGGCACGTGTTCAATATCAGGAATTATTATATCTTGTAATTATGATTCCTATATTGTCAGATAACTGGTATTAAGGTTCAACTCGTATCTGTAATGCTTTAGCTTTCAAGTATAGAGGAGTTATCAGATACTCGTTCTTGTTTATTATGGTGAAACCTTACAGATGTATGGCAGGTTCTAGCGAATTTAAAGATTATCCTACGTTACAAGAGTGCCCAAAGTTGCAAAACTGTAAGATGATAACAGGATGGTACAGTGGGAAAATGAGCCGACAGCAGCCATCCAAATATGTATTTATGTGTGTGTATAAACACACAAATATTATATATACAGGGGCTGTGCCCCCTGTTTATGTTTGTTTGGGTCCCTTTTCTTGTGTTCATGTAATATTGAAAATCAATAAAAATGATTGAAAGAAAATACACTTTACATCATTACATTTTGCTCCGTACCTGATACCACCATGGCCTCATTTGGTCCGCATGTATAAAACACCATCTAGATAGAAAAGAAGGGACATAAATTAGTTTTATATATATTATGTATACATGAAAAACTTACAAACAACATCACATATACACTAGTAGTCTTTATTAAAATCTTTATTATGGTCCAAGAATCAAATATCCAAACATCAACTCTACACCATTTCTGGGAAACAAAGTGTCGGCAGTGCAATAAAGTCTACTATACCATCACATAATAATAGTAAAGCATGGTGGATTTAGTTCATATCAAAATGCAATCTCTGCAAAGAGAAAACAAATCTTGCTCAGAAAAGACCCAGGTCAGGTCAAGATGTTTAGATTGGTTACTGTATGCAGGAATGATCCTTAGCATGGCATTTTGCAGGTTACAACATGTATATCTTAATGTGTACAACTATATTCTTCTGTCCGATCTTGGGGATATTTATTATGGTAACAAGACAAGACAACTTAATTGCTATTACCACAGATTGATTTCTATATGAACTGGAACCACCTGGATGCTGTACTGCTATGCCATGTAGGTATGGTGCCTTTCGTTGCATGTGAACTTCCAATAGTTTTGCAGATACATGGTTATAAGTTACAGACTTTCTCATGTTTTATAAGTGATTTTAGACTATAAAAAAGTATATATTATAACTATGTCTTGAAATAGAGGGAGAGGGATGGGCTAAATCTTTAGTGAAAGAACTTCTGATGTACAACCCAAAGCCACTTTTTGTGTGCCAACCATTTTTTACAATAAATCCGTTTATACATTCCTTCTGTCCCGTGGTTTTCAGGTCAGCTCCTTTTGGAAAGTTGGGGCTTATCTAATTATATACTAACCCCATGCTGTCCAAAAGTAGGCAAGGTGTGATGATCTTTCCACAAGAAGGTAGGCAGAAGCCGGAGGAAAGAGGAAGGTGGCATCCGATTCTTCCTCTGTGCTGGGATGAAGGTGGATTACAGGACGACGCGGGACACGATCCAGGTAAGGATCTGCAGAAGTAAAGGCGATTTTTTTTTTTAGTTCAGTTACACTTTAGGGCATACAGGACTGAAAACATTTGTGGCTTATGCATCTGCCTTGAATTAAACATTTATAATTATTATGTGCACTCTTTAATTGAACTTCCTTTTCTGTATTTTCATCTGCTTGTTCTTTTATAAGAGGTGCTTCCTGTTGTGGCGTAAAAATATTTTTCTTGTAGGATCTCACTGTGCCGGTGTCATCATTAAAGGAGATAACCACCCAAAATACCACCCCCCCCCAAAGCATTTAGTTACATAGTAGGTTAGGTTGAAAAAAAAGACATAAGTCCATCAAGTTCAACCACAACGTTAGTTATACTTCTTAAAGCAGAACTAAACACCAATAAAACAATAAAATAAAACCATAATCCAGTTCCTTTTTTTTTTCTTAACCTTCTGCCATCACTATGAGCTCCATTTTTTTGCCTGTCCCATGTGATACTTGCCCTACCTAGATCGTAAGCTCTTCTGGGCAGGGTCCGCTCGTCCTCTGCCACTGTCTGTCATTTGCAACCCCTATAGCTGGCCAACTATCCTTCTGTGAACCCTAATTTCTCTTTAACAGTAAAAAAAAGGGAAATGTAGAATAAGTAGGGGACTCTTGTGGCTACCCCCTCCGTCCCACTAAAATGTTATCACTATCATACCATGGTGCCCATTCACATATAAATGTTCTTTAAAACCCTAAAAGGGGAGCTGTAGTTATATTAAAATATAGGATAAGTGGGGGACTCTTGTGGCTAACTCCCCCTAAAATTTTATTGCTGCAGAGCTATCACAAGAAAAGTAAAACTATAGCTATTATACCGTGCTACTCTCTCACACATATCTGGCCAATTATCTTCTGTGAACCCTTATTTCTCAGGAACAGGGAGATGTAGGAATCTTAAGATATATTAGTGCCCTGCTTAGTTCTCTGTCACACCACAAACACTTGAAAAGATGTGAAAAGGACCCCTTACGGTTTTATGGCATGCAGACTGAAAGGAAATAAAAACAAAATGCAAAAAAATAAATTTTTTATTTTATGTACACAGCTCTGATTAACAATGTACATTTCTTTGCCTGTATTTAAAACACATTGTTTAACTGAAAAAAATTACAGAGGGGGGATTACAAAAAGGGTGCAATAATTGAAAGATTTCTATTGACTATAGCATCCACACCCCAGTTGAGGCATGGTCCTCATGAATTCCCTAGCAAATAGGCATCTACATTGACGTTTTGTTGTAAGATTCCAGTCAACAGTAACTCGGGGCTTGTGATTGGTACGCCCACTGGCACCGACTTTAACTGCACGGCCTCCTCTGGAGTGGACCCAATAATGCGCTTCTCCTTGTAGGCAGAATTCTTAAGATGCGATATTCCACTAAACAAATCTTAATTACCTTAAATGTCTGAGGGAAATCTGGGAGGTATGTTGCTCCACTACAGCATAAGATATCTTTCATGAAGTCACAAGGGGTAACAGTGGTTCACCTTGCTCTGTGACGGCCCTTCTCAGTCTGCTGGTGGGTGGACTGTTGGGGAACGTTTTGGAAAGTCTATGCTTGGAGGGTGTTCGTCACAGTAACCACTAGGAATGAACTATTTTCTCAGGTTTTATCTGCTTTTCTAATACCTGTTTCCAATGTCCTCAATTTGGATGCCGAGTGCATATATGGCAGAACAAATATTTTTTGTACTCACAGGGTTTTAAAAGGAATAAAACACCATGTGCATGTTATGGGGACATGTACTGATCTTTTTTATATAACCTGACATACAGTTTTTTGTACTTCTTATTGTAGTCTGTGTGCAAGATGAAAATATTAGTTTATGTGGATGCTACTCACCCCACCACTAGCACTTGTCATCATTTTATGTGCTCGTCGTCTCTTACAAGGCGGAACTTCATCTAACTTTTTTTAAGTCTTCCCTCTTCTTCCCCTCACAGATGTGTTATGAGTGTTACATACCTAAATAGAAAATATTAAGAAAAAAGGAATTCTTATTTTAGGGACTTTAGGCATGCTCTGAATTTATACACA
>NW_027318767.1:4663-5230 GCF_032062135.1 Pyxicephalus adspersus
CATATCCCCTAAGCTGTATGTCATAAAGATTTGTAATTCCCAGGGTGCACAGGAAACACTTATAGTTAGCACCATTCAGAATTTCAGCACCCCAGATTTCACAAATTTCATGATATGGGGATCAGAATTGTAAAATCTTGTGAAAATGCAACATTGGGGTTACAGTGTTAAAAGCAAGTGCACCTTGGAGTCCTAAATCAAAAATGCAAATTGGGGCCCCCGGGACCATTTACATAGAAAGGAGGATTGGGGAAGGGCCCCCAAGAATATACTTATCTCTCACAAATAAACAACTGTCATACTATGTTACCCCATCTGCTTCTCTTCTTTGAACCCCAAATTCCCTAGAATGGTGGGGTGTACAAAGCCGAAAATGTAGGTGGGGGGGTAACAATTTTCGATTTCCCCCCTCCCCACACACTCAAATTTAATTACTATGGCAAATGCACTGCCCTGTTACACATTACTGCCAATTTCTAACACTGGAAACCCAATTTCTTTGGAATGGGGAGGTTTAGGAAACATCTGTGGATAACACCCCCTAAAATTTATTGCATAAAAAAACTC
>NW_027318768.1:0-5226 GCF_032062135.1 Pyxicephalus adspersus
GCACCAGTACAGGAAAGCACAGACTGGATAAGCAGTTTGGTGGTAGTGAAAAAACCATCAGGCAAGTTAAGAATATGCATTGATCCTAAGCCACTGAACAAGGCTCTTAAAAGAAATCACTATCCAATGCCTACAATAGAAGATGTTGTTCCCGATCTCTCAAAAGCTAAAATCTTTTCGGTATGTGATGTGAAAAATGGGTTCTGGCATGTGGAACTGGATAAAGAATCAAGTTTATTGACAACATTTTCTACTCCATTTTGGACGCTATAAGTGGCTGAGAATATGTTTATTGGCCTGGAATGAATGACTACATGAATGAAAACTCAAGGCCCATTTTGACAGGTATGGCATTCCTGATATTGTGTTCTCTGACAACGCTGCTCAATTTACATCTGAAGAGTTCAAAAAATTCAGGGAGAGGTGGGAATTTGAGCACCAGACATCATCTCCAGGATATCCTCAGAGTAATGGTAAAGCAGAGTCAGCAGTAAAAACAGCCAAAAGACTCATGCAAAAAGCAAAACAGGCAGGTACAGATATATATGTGCCTATACTGGACCAGAGAAACACACCCACACAAGGCCTAGACACCAGTCCAGCACAGCGGCTTATGAGTAGAGGTACCAGGACGCTCTTACCAACTGCAAGTCAACTACTAAAGCCAAAGCTTGTGGGCAATGTTAAAGTCAAACTGAAGAAGAATCAAGATAGGCAAGCTTTCTATTACAATAACTCTGCTAAAGATCTGCCTGTTCTCCAGAGAAATGAAAATGTACGAATTCAGCCAATGGGCAAATATGACAAACACTGGCAAAAGGCGAAGGTCGTCCAGAAAATTGCACCACGGTCCTATGTAATTTTAACAGAGGAAGGAAGAATATTGAAAGAGATGTTACAGGGCCCGAGGAACATTATATAGGCACTCAAAGCAATGAGATTATGAATACCGGCAACAAAGAAACGGAGACTGCTGAGGAGCGAGGGGAGGTCTTTGGTCAGAGACAGCCAGTCCCAGAAACAAGACTGCCAGAATCAGAAGAACACCAAGATTTGTGTGAAGAAACCTCATATGTAACGCGAGTAGGCAGAACAATCAGAAAGCCAGCCACCTCAAGGATTATATCTAACTTATAGTTATGTTCTACTTGTTCATGTTCACCATTTTATGTTAGTTAAATTTCATTGTTCCTTCATTTAAAAAGGAAAGGATGTAGCAATATGTTATATGCTGTGTATGGTCTCTAGGGGTCTCACTACTTAGATACTGGTACAACTGTATTATTGCATCTCAGTGGTGGGAGTTGAGGAAGTAGTTTTATACATATGTAAAGATTTATGTAATAGCAGCAGGAATGAACACTGAATAAAGATGTCTGCTACTAACTACTGTGTGTGAGCATCTGGAGCAGGACCAACTAACAGAGCAAGACCGAAGGTGCAAAACTGAAAGCATTGCCTAGAAACACCAATACAAGAAGCTAAAGTAGGGGGTCGGGGTAAATCTTCCCTGTTGCATGTCAAAAGAACCTCAGGGTGGAGCTTGCATGTGGGCAGCTGCGAGATGATCTTTTCCTGGTGAGTTGACATTCAGATGCTGCTGGTGGAATCAGAGGCGTGGTGTATTGTAGCCAGTCAGGTAACGCCACTTGTGGGATTTCAAAAGAGCCAAGAAAGGTTGCAAGGAGGTTGCCCAGGTGTGAGAATGATGCTGATTTTTTTCCCTTTGTGTGTAATCAGTTTAAAAGGGAACCCCCAGTTGTTTTTAATGTAAATGTCTTTCAGGAGGTCCAGCAATAATTTCATGGACCGACGAAGCTTCAAGGTTAGGCGAAAGGTCCGCGAGGTATAGAGTAGGTTTACCATCAAGGTAAAAATCTTCTTGGAAACTAGCCTCCGTCTTGTTGGACTATTTCAGTTGATAGGATTGGATTCGGCAAGGAACCTCTCGCGGACAACCAGGATCCTGGCCTTTGGGGCCCAGAGTCCTGTGATTACTATCTATCTCAATGAAGTTATCACTGGGTTTATGTAAGAGATCATTGAATATGGAGGTGGCTGTGGCATGTAGATCCTTGGCCTCAGTCGATAAAGTCAAACCACGGATTCTGATGTTGTTTCATCTGCTGCGGTTTGCTAAGTCATCCTGTTGATACAGCAATTGTTGCAACTGCTGTACCGTCAAATTGTACAGCAAAGCAGAATGCTCATTAGGTGTATGGGGTGTTCTTGTACGTGGCTTCTTAGGTCCTCTGTCACCGGCTCAACCTCCTATATCCTGGATCCCAGGTTCCTACCATGGGTCTGTAATTCAGAGCAGAAAGAGTCCTGTATACGTTGACGGTAAAATCAGATTTAGTAGGGATCGTTTTGAGGTATTTATCAGGGTCCCATCCTTCGGTTGAATCTGTGGAGGTGGGAGGAGGACTGTGAGAGTAATGACATTTTTTGCTTGTTTCTGGACTGGGAAGTGAAGAGGCAAGATGTCCCTCTTGTTGAGAATCCATAGGTTCTAGGTCAATCTGAGATGTGTGGGCAGAGGAGTATCTGGTATTGGGTCCCTCTCCATTTGCATTGACATGCAAAAATGTGAAAAAAGTTCCCAATATCTTATTGTTGCGAGAAATGGCCTGCAGGTGCGTAGGGTAGTGACAGGGTAGTGTATGCACAATTTGAGTAGGTGGTGGACCTCTATTGTTGCGCAATGGAGGTTGCTAAGTTTTGAGCTCTGATATGGTAAAATTTTCTGTGCAATGGAAAGTTAGCCAACTACAGCACAAATTGCATTATAGGACAGGAGGTAGATAATGGCTAGGTCCAACTACATCTATTGGTACTCCATTGCTATTATACAGAGGAATGAGTAAGCCACAATAAAGAGGATATTTCAGGTAATAAGCACATACCATGGACATCCTATGGTTGGTCTATTAGTTTCCCAGGACAGGAGGCACCTTTATTTCCATGTGGACAGGGTGTGTTTATTTGAAATAAATGTCAGCAGATCTCTAAGTCTGCTTGTGATCTCTGGTCAGGGTCTCTGATGTCCCTTAGACCTCATTGCATCCAGATCATTTGGGTGTACAAGGGCAGAAGATGTGTAAAGCAGGAGTCAGATATGAAAGTACTCACAGAGCCTTGGGGTCTGTGAGTCCACTGTAATGATGTGGTGTCTCTTCAGATTCAGTTCAACTGGTAGTGGAGGTAGCTGGGTCTTTCTGGTTGTAGCAGTTACTGAAGCCCAGATCTCATGGAGAGTAGGCTGTGACCTTGGTAGAGCCCCTACTAGAGTTATTTGAGCTGGGAGGGAGCGCAGTTGTGAGTGCAGCTAACCACAGGTAGCCCCGATTCTTTGTCACCTTGGAGCAGAGTGCAATTAGCAGCTGGATGCGTCAGGCCATCTTCCACAGCATGGGATCATCACTGCAGCCAAGTTCCCATGCTCAAGATGCTGCTGTCTGTATTCTTCGGGTCTTTCTGTGTCTTCAGGATATTGCAATGGCTCAGGTCTCCCTTCGAATCGCCATTAAGTCTGTGGTGTCTGTGCAGTTCGGTACCCGTGGAACGGTAAGTTGCGTGTGTAATACAGAAAAAAGAGCAGAGCCCTGTGAAAACACAGCTGCTACCAGTGTCTCCTCCCCCAGAAGACCAAGTATCTAATTTTTAACAAAACCTTACAATTTTAACAAAGCCTTACAATACTATGTGGCATATATACATAAAAATGTTAGAAAAAATGTTCTTAAAATACAACTCCAAACTTTCATCATGACCATTTATCATTGCAACACAGCAGCATACTTTACGCAATGTAAATTAGCACAGGAATACTATGCAAGAGCCCTAACTCTCCCACATAGCAGATACAGGAAGATCTGGGTCTGTTTAGTAGTACCTAATGTTATTCGGTACCCATGGGGAATGGCCAATTCTGGATAAGTGTAGTTTCTGGTCAACTAAGGTTACCCTGAAACTGAGGTATCTTAGCCTTTCAGCACTAGACTTGAATAGGGAGACTTGTCCCTATTCACCTCCAGTGCTGAATGTCTGAGAAAAAAAAAACCATGATGACGCTTAAGCCGTCATCAGGGTTTCCCTTTTCTCAGCCAATCACGGAGCAGAGAGATCAGCTAAACTCTGTTCTGCTCTCCTAACAGCTCTGCTCTCCTGATTGCTCCCACAGCCCTGGTGGAGCTGTGGAATGTGTTCTTGGATGCAGGACACATGCCCCAACTCCACTAGGGCTGAAGGAGCAATCAAGAAAGAGGAGCTGTTGGGTGCTGGATATCTGAGTTTTCTGCCTATATTAGTTCTGGATAACAGGGGTTCTACTGTAGATTAGAAGTCCAGTCTTTTATCCACTTACAAATTAGGTGTATTGCTAGACATGAGAATTTTAAAAATGCAGGAGTATCAGCTAACATATCTGATGATTCCCCAGTAAATGTATCACTGGTTTTTGCCCACAAGAACAAGCTAAAACTGCTGTGTATTTGCATTTGAAGACAGTCTTTGAATTTAGCTGTTACTTTTCATATGTCTTACTTACATTTCAAAACTTTGTTTAATGCAAAAAAAGCAGGGTCTTTTAGAATCTGATTAACAGAATATAAAGCAGTATAAAGATGCATATGTCACACCTTTCTAGGCAATTGTATTGCTGTACTTATGCTGATACAAAAGTAATACTACTATGAAAAAACAAAAAAGATGCTAAGAATCTAGAGGGACAAGCAATAACATTCACGACACATTCAGCTTCACAAAGCAGGGGGTTAAAAACTGTGCTTCGTGGTTCCTGCTGGTTTGTACTTCAAATCTGCTGCAGTGTGGATGTGATAATGAAATATCTGATAATGTGAGGGAAAGGCTATATTTGTGTACAATATCTGCCTGCTGGCTGAGAGGTGTCAGGAAGTGTTCTCTCTTTCTTCTATCACTTGTTCTGTTTCTCTGAAATGATGAGCAATAGCTGACAGTTGTTGCATTATTTATTTATTTATTAATTTTGATCCACATTCATGATAAAATCTACTGTATTTTATTTTTTTTATTTTAGTGACAACAATATATTCGTTACGACTGCTGAAATGGCAAATAATGTCAGAATTTCTAGTTATTTTCAATATGGTTAAAGAATATAGAATCATCAAGTATATTATTACCAAAAAAAATTATATTACAGTAATCTTCGGGCAGGGTCCTCTCCTCCTGTATCACTGTCTG